>NC_140494.1:1517500-1615000 GCF_964271855.1 Acomys minous
CTCAGCTTGAAGGTAAGGAACCAAACTCAGGTCCCCTGGAAGAGGCCAGCAAATGCTCTTATATCAGAGCCCTCTGTCCTGCAGCTTCTCACATCAAAATTAAGTACACAACTTTAAAATACATGTAACGGAAAAGTCAGTTCAAAACCACTTTAAAAAACAAGTTGTGGGGACAGAGACTGAACAGCTTTTCTCAGTACCCTGCATCCAATCTCAGCTCAAGAGAGCCCGCACAGATGTTTTCCCTAGAAGCTCTCAGCTGGGTTTGTTGTCTTGATTAGTAGTTACTTTCCCATACTTTTACTTGGTTACTTTTAATGGTTTGAACAAAATTAATATGACTTTATGAAGAAATTCCATTGAATTTCTTTTGTTTTGCTTTATTGCATGTACATTGAACACATACCAATATTTACTAAGATATAATTAGATGCTAATAATATAAAATTTGAATAATGTTTGAATGGATAAAAATTCAAAGCTAGTTATACTATCTGACCAAGAATCCAAATTTACTCATTATTATAAACAAAGTAAAAGTGCCAAAAGAAGACATAAGAGGGTAAGGACCCATTCCACAAAGCAAAATAAAGGCTAATGTGTCATGACCATCTATGACAGAAGTAAAAGTTGAGAAACAAAAGGCAAGATATGTCACACCACAGAATCAGAGGGCCTCAGAGCGCAGACTGCCCTTTCTTTGAGAGTGATAAAGAGAAGAGACAAAGGTGAAAAGAGAGAGAAGTGTAGTCAGAGTAACAATGTAATAACGGTGGCATCCCAGGTGGCTGGGGTGCATAATAGTCATCAATTTTTTAGTGAATTTTCTCATTGGAAAAAAATGAGAATTATAACAATGACTTCTTCCGCATAACCTTCCTGGGACAATCACTAAATAACTAAAGTTCAAGTACCTAGTAGATCGTGGGCACAAAAAGCTTGCAAAGGATCCAATAAAAACACTGACCATGGTAGAGTAATGAAGGATGTTGTGGTTTTCTCACAATACATGTCAGGCCTTGTTGTTCAGGTTTATATTCTTGCTACTTTTGCTTTTCCAGGGTATTGTGTCTTTGTCTCAGAGCGGGTGGGTCATATTTTGATGTTGACCTTTATGCATTGTTACAGAATCAAAAAAAATTATTGATTAAATTGATCCACCTCAAGATCCAGCTATACCACACTTTGGTAAATACCCAAAGGATGCTTCATCCTACCACAGGGACATGTGCTCATACATGCTCATTTCTAATCTATACATGATAGTAAGAATGGAAACAACTTAGGTATCCCTCAACAGAAGACCAGAAAAAATGTGATATATCTACACAATGGAGTAGCACTCCTATGTTTAAAAAAATTAAATTCACAGGTAAATGGATGGAACTAGAAAAAAAATCATCCTGAGTGAGTTACCCCAAAACCAAATATATGATATGTTATTCACTTATACGTGGATATTATCTGTGAACTCAATGATCATCAAGCTATAATCCATAGAAATACAGAAGTTAAATATATAGTAAGGGATGATGGTGAAAAGATAGATCCTCTTAGGAAATTAAATACAATATATACTTATGGATAGGTAGGGGAACTGGAATCGGAGGATCAAGTTGAGGAGGGAGTGGAAACAGGTGGAAAAGGGAGAAAATACAGGGAAAGACAGCTAAAATTAAGGGCCATTTAAGGATAGTATGGAAAACTAATACAATAGGAGTTTCCTAAATGAAATTGCCAAATGATGGGGGAAATAGAGCCCCAACTGGTCATTTTGTGTCATCCAATGAAGCTTCCAGTACTGAGAATAGGTTACATCTAATTCAGTTGTTAGCTAAAGGAGTCCCATGGGAATTCCCGAACAACCCAGGCGGTTACCAAGATTATAGGCTGTTCTCCACAAACTGACTGCAAGGCTCTATTGCTGAAGACAGCATCTCGCAACTCATTGAGCATGGAGAAGTTGACCTGGTGCCTGCACAGACCGTTTACCCCTATGTGCTAGCATTTTGATACAAGAAGCTACTCTGCATTCTACCAAAGGATAGACATAAACACAAGCCCAGCCACAGATCCTTTGATCCACAGTGAAGTCCTGCCTGGAAGATGAGCTAATGCAATGGTAGCACAAAGCTTGTCAGAGTAATCAAGCAATATCTGATTTGACTTAAGGCCCACTTGACAAGATGGAATCCATACCCAACACTGCTTGGTGACCCAAGGACCAGAGGTTAGCTGGTTCAGGTCCATGGAGTAAAGCAAAACGCCACTGTTCTACTAAAAGAACGTAGCAACGAAATGACTCCCAGTGACTTTCTGCTATACTCATAGATCCACGTCTCGTTCGTCAACAACAAAGAAGCTTCATCCTGTAGCAGATAGGAGCAAATACAGAGACCCATGACCAAATGCACAGACAGTGAGAGACCTTGGAGCACTCAGCACTAAATGGGCGTTCTCCATCAAATTCTCTCCCCTCAAAGCTTAGGGAAGTGTGAAGAACAGGAGGCAGAAAGAATGTAAGAGCCAGAGGAGATGAAGGACTCCAAGGAAGCAGGGCACTACATACCAACAGGATCTAAGCATACACAACACAGGGAGAGTACGGTATCGATCACAGGGCCTGCAGGGGTCTACTCCAGACGAGGTCTGAGAGCTGTGAGCACATGTCCCCATGCCTAACCCAGAAACAATCTCCAATTGATAACCACTTGCAAATAAAAATTCCTTTTTCTCTAAGGGAGTCTCACTGGGGCCACAAACTACTCTTGAGGGTGGGCTGCATATTTTGATCTTTTTGTTCTTTATCTTATTGTTTTAATTTAATTTAAATTAATTTTATATTTTTTCTATTTTTACACTACAGGCCCTTTGCATATATTTTGTGCCTTCTGGTTTAGTGTTTTTATAGGATTCCTGAGTGTATGAACAAGTGGGCTTCTATATCTGTAGCTGTTTTATGTGCCTTTTCTTGGGTTTCTCCCTCAGTTTGTTTGCTTTGTTACACAATAGTTTCTGCTTTATCTTACATTTTATTCTACTTATCCACTAGAGGAAGCCTGTTTGTTTCCCAATGAGAGACAAAAAGGAAGTGGATCCAGATAGAAGGGAAGTTGAGGAGGCACTGGGAGGAGTAGGATATATTATATGAGAAAAGACGCAAGCAGGAATGATGGGCTGAGAATGCAGCTATCGCAGAGAAGCAAAATGAAAAATATGGAAACTGACAGTGGATGCTTAGTTTATTCGATGCAGGAGCTGATGGACTGTCCATGTAATATGAACTTTTGCCTTTGGTTAAACGAATGTAAGAAAAGCCTGTTGTTTTTTCGTCTAATTGCTTTAGAGACATTAGATTTTATTTTAGAGTGGCACAAAGACCTCAGTGGCCTGTTTGCCATGTTACAGTCAGTGCACACTCACAGCTCTCTCTATATATAGATGCTCTTTTTCTCTTAGTTTTGGCAGACCCTGGAGAAGACTGAAGCATTCGATAACTTAAATGTTCAAAATCATGGAGACTAGGAAGATATTTCTACACTGCCCTCAGGTGATTGGTCTGTGATTAGAAACACAGATGAAGTTTGCATGATACTAAAGACATGTAATTAGAGGGGTTTTATTTGTTGTTGTTATTATTATTATTTTTGTTAGAGTGAATATCTCTTAGAACTGCCTCAATTTAAATATTTCCTTACTATTCGTTTAATTTAGCCAGGACCTACATAAAGATGAAAGGCAAAAATGAATATTTAAGTACTAGTTGTCTTCTGAAAGTACAACAGGACAAAATGTGTATTTTACAACTAAGATTCTTAAAGGAAAGTAAATACTCAACGTTCAGAGAAAAACCTTTCAAGTCTAAGCAACACTGTCATTTATAAAGTGTTGCTAAATTGAATAATCAACACAAAATGTGAGGGGTAGCTCAAATTTTGTCTCAGAGTATATTTCATTCATCGAATTATTTACCTTTGCAAAACTATTTTCACTGTTGAGTCATTTAAAATCAGTTAACAAAAGAAGAATAACTAGAAAATTAAGTTTTATGTTGAAGACTCTGTACTGTCCACAGTTGGTTAATGAAGATCTTGGGATATCTGAAGGCTGTAATGGAGTAGCACCGTGAGTAGCAGTGCTAGGGTTCCGTGTGCTCCCACAGACAGAATGCGTCCGCTCAGGACGAACCCTTGAGTGTAAACCAGCTTCCATGAAGCAATGGCCGCATCCATGTGGGAATGCCATTTCAACCAGACCCCCACCCTCTGAGGCATTTCAAATAAGAAGACATCATTAAAAGAGAAAAACCCCAGCAGTCATTCTTATGGTGGTTCAGACTGTGGCTCTTTACTTTACGAGTGAGAAATTGAAAATAATTTGCCTAAACCATTAGAACACTGAATTTCTGATTTTGTTCTTTCCTAGTTAAAACAAAAAATTCTAGATTCTAGTTTAATCATGCCAACTACTGGGCAATATTTTATATTTAAATACTCCATATATTTGTTGCATAAACAACTCCAAATATAACTCAAACTACAAAATCCTTGAAACCAATGCCACCTAACTCCACAGTGATTAATTTACTTATGTGGTAACATATTCCCGATGAAAAGAACAGAACAAATTTTCATATTAGGGAACCAATTTTATCAGATAACAATGAAAATATTATGGCTAAAATGGCTAAAAGTATCAAAACTTTAATCAGCCATGTATCTTACTGAAATTTTTATGTATGTGCAGTTACACATAAGTGTGTGAGTGTGTGCATATGTGTGCGTGTGTGCACGTGCATGTGTGGTGTGTGTGTGTGTGTGTGCACGTGCATGTGTGGTGTGTGTGTGTGTGTGTGTGTGTGTGTGTGTGTGCACTCATGTAGGGACCAGAGGGAAATCCTGGGTGTCTTTCTTCCTCTGGTGCCATCAACTTTATTTATTGAGAGAGGGTCTATTGCTGGGACCTACAGCCATCAATTCATCTAGGCTGTCTCGTCAGACAGCACTGGTGTATACCTTCCCTGCAATGGGGTTATAACACCCAGCTTTTTCAATGACGATGGGCATAGAACTTATCTCCTCATGTTCTCACACCAACAGCATTACCTATAGATCCATCCTCCAGCCGTAAGCAACAGTGTGAAGAGCTACCCAATTTGGCTCTTCACTTCTTGACCCCTTTTTCTTCATTCCCATGAAGTATTCATAGGACTGCAACATGCCATTTGAAAAATAATATTACAATGTCTATCAATCAATGCACAACATGTTTTTTTTTCCACCAGGGAAAGATGGCATTTTAAATGATACAGTTGAGATGTTGTAAGTACCAATTTGATGATGCTGTCTGCTATCTGAATGGGGCCGCTCCATTTATCTCTGCTGGATGTCGTAAGTGCCTGATTTGAGGATGTGATGTCTATCTGCTGCCCCCATCTATTTGACCACTTTTTACTTTTACTTTTGACCTCAATGCACACTTAATAGTCTCATTCAAAAGATTCTGCCAAAATCACCAAAATTCTTATTAGCTGTCTGAAGAACTCTTGTCATCTAACAGTACTCTATTGCCAGAGGGTGTCCCATCCTTTATATGAGGCCCTTGTTTGGTTTGGAAAAGTGTTTGCTAAAAAATTAGGCTGGAGCCAAATCTACTAGTAATCAGAATTGAAAATAATTAAGATTTCAAAGCAATGAAAATATGTTTGGAAGGGAAAAGAAGGAGCATAAACTGATGGAGGAAAAACCCTGGTGTTCACATCACACGGCAGCCAATAGACGTCCCATCAGAGCTCTAATAGAATGCCTGCTTGTAGGTCAACAGAGGCCAACTCTATATGGAGGCTGCTCCCACTCTTGACTTCACTTAACAATGAGATAATCCCTGAAGGCAACTTTAATAATCTCTCACTAAGTCAAATTTATGTAAAAATGAAGGTTCGACTTACAGATAGAAACAAGCATCATTTCTGCCTTCTATTTTGGTATTTTTCAAATTTCCTTTATAAGTTTTTATTTTATATTTATATAATTCAAGCACATTCATTACAGCAAATGGTTCATATAACCCACTCACTCAAGGGCGGTTTTGTGTAGATGTGCTTCATCCTCCATGTTTAGCTATTGCCAAGGAATGGAAGCCAAATATATATAATTTAAAGTCACTATTGGTTTGTACAAGTTAGGTCCGATTTCAATGTTGGCATGGGAGTACAACGTGTGAGTGGAAAGCTGTCTCTACCTGTATTTCAGAACACAGACTCACGGATAGTTAGAGCTAGCTAAATGGAAAGGTGAAGGGGTTGGAGACACAACGCAGTGATTAAATGTGCTGGCTCATCTTTCAGAAGATCCAGCTTTGGTTCCCAGCACCCACATAGGTCGCTCACAACTCTCTGTAACTCCAGCACCAGGGCACTTGACACTCTCTTCTGGACTTTACATGCACATATATTTTGCATACAAAGTGTATCAAATACATTTCAGGAACAGAATGTGTGAAAACATATTTTCAATAAGCCCCATTCTTAGAGGCAGAAAGGAAGACCTCCCATAAAAAATGCCAGGAATATTGGCTTTATGAATCTGGATGGAGAAACTCGATACTTTAATAGTTCAATTCCTACTTCTAGGCTCCAAACAATCTTCATATGTCTTTTTGCATTTCATATCCCTTTGGCCTGATTTGTCTGTTCATTTGTTTTGCTCCCCTTTGGGGCCATATTGTAGGGTTAAATGCTATACTAATACATCCAAAGTTTTATTCCAGAATTTTTTGAAATTTCCCTATGGGATATACTTTAAATATACTTTTTAAGGTTTGCAGAAAAATGTCTTCGTGTGCAGAGTGGAATAGCATCATGGTAAAGCTAGATGTATATGTAAGCTGCCCAATATGGATAACTACGTAGGACAAATTCCAACCACTCAGAGTTCATAACTCAAAGCTGATGAGATGTCTTCATACTTCCTGCTGTTAAGCTATTTCTCAGAAATTTTGCATTTTTATTTTTGCAAATCTTGCTTCAGCATATTATGCTGGAACAAAATAATGGGACAACAGTTCAACATATAAGTCTTTATCAGTATCAGACACTGAGGTTGCGACTTTGATATATCCATTGTTGTACATTAGATTTCCTTAGCTTATTAACTTCTTTCACTTTGATGTTTCTCTGGGATATTAATGATCAGTTCTTTGTTTCTTATTTGTGTGTGTGTGTGTGTGTGTGTGTGTGTGTGTGTGCACACCTGCAATTGGAGGCCCAAGGTTGATTCTGGAAGTCAGTCTTGTAAGTAATCTTACACCTTATTCACCAGCTCAGGGTCTCTTAACCAAACCCAGGACTGGACATCTTGCCTTGTCTCATGAGCCAATTTATCTGGGGATGTCCTGTCTGTCTCTGCATACCAAGGCTGGTTTACACAAGGCTGGGAAGCTCATCTGGCTTTTATGTGGGCTTTGGACATCAGAATTCCATTCCTTATGTTTGTGCTAGTGCTTAACCATGGAACCATTAACCCAGCCCTGGGATGATATAACTGTGCATTTTCTATTCTTTTTCTACAGCATGTCCAAAGAGGAGTGATTTGTATTAGTCTTTATGTCACTGATCTTCAGCAGGACTGAGTCTGTTCAGAATTAGAATCAAATGTGAAATATCCTTTGTTCTATATCATTCAGTAAGTAACTGTGTAGGCTCAATTTTCTTTTTTAAATATATATTATTAATTTATTCATATTAAATCTCAATTGTTATCCCATCCCTTGTATTCTTCCACTCCTCCCTCCCTCCCATTTTCCCCCTACTCCCCTCCCCTATGACTGTGACTGAGGGGGACCAGCTACCCCTGTATATGCTCATAGGGTATCAAGTCTCTTCTTGGTAGCCTGCTATCCTTCCTCTGAGTGCCACCAGGCCTCCCCATCCAGGGGACATGAGAGTTCAGGGGCATCAGAGTTCATGTGAAAGTCAGACCCCACTCTCCACTCAACTGTGGAGAATGTCCTATCCATTGGCTAGATCTGGGTAGGGGTTCAAAGTTTACTTCATGTATTGTCCTTGGCTGGTGCCATCAATTTTCTTAACCAATATATTTTATTACAACTTATTAACCGAGTGTATGTCACTTATAACCAGACTAACCAAAACAATAGGAAATGAGGATTAAGGAACACAACAACAAAACCATAAGGATATCAGTTCCAAGGAGCGATTCTCCTGGCATAATCAGCAGGATTTCTTCTGCTGGAACCTGGAATAACCAGAATCCGGAACCTCAGCAGGAGCCAGAGCCCCCAAAGCCTCCCCTCGAGCGGTTCTCTCTAGGAGAGTCTCGAAGTGGAGCAATGAACAGCCAAAACTATCCTCAGTCTCCAAAAAGCCCCACCTCTCATTCTGGGCTCATTTATATATCTCCTCCCAGAGTCTGTTCACAGGATCTTTCCAGCTGGCACCAATCAAGCTCCCACACAAGGTGGTTGGTCCTTCGAGTGGATTAACATTACCTGTTCTCTCACAAGACCATTCTGATCCTGCACTAGGGATCCTAAAAAACAGATTTATCTCTCCTTCATTACCGAGTCCTCTTACAGTCCTCACTTAGTTTACCCACCTGTTGTTTCTTCTATTTATACTGTTAAGATTCTGTATGCTTAGTTCCTTGCACAACCACATGAGAAAATGTGTTATCCTTTGTTTTATAGTAACATCTGTCACAATTATTGTACTTTGTCACTGTTAATTATCTCAATACACAAGACAACTTTTTCTTCTTTATCTATGCGTGTGTGTGTGTGTGTGTGTGTGTGTGTGTGTGTGTGTGTGTGCCCATGAGGCCAGAGGTTAACATTGGGTGTCTTCCTCTATCATTTTCCACAGGGATATCTGTGATATGTTCTTTCACTGATCTGCAGCTCACTGATTCAGCTAGGCTGGCCAGGAGCTCCATGGACCGCCCTCTTCTGCCTGCTTTGCCCCAGAGTTAAAATCACAGATGTGCATAGCAGCTTGATGGCTTGACATGTATGATGAGAATCCAAGCCCCAGAGCTAAAATCACAGATGTGCACAGCCGCTTGATGGCTTGACATGTATGACGAGGATCCAAACTCAAGTTCTCACAATCAGGCTGCAAGCACATCACTGCTTGGCTCGGCCCAGCTTCTGTGTTCTTGTTCTCACTTCATCTTTGGTTTTTGCTGTTGTTGTTTCTGTTTCATTTGTTTTTTTGCACATGTACTGAATTTAAAACATCTCTGAAGCTTTTACACCTGAAAATATTAGAACTAAATTTGTGAGCTTTAGTCTTTCTGTTTGCACATCACTGATGTTTGGTGGAAATGGAAACATTAGGTTCTGTCTAGATTTCATTCAAATGTGACATTCCGTTAGCTTGAGATCCTTTCACTCCACACCCTCCTCCTCCTTTAAAATTATTTAAGAGAGATCATTTGTGAAGAAAGGTACTCTCCTGAAATGTTTACTTCTGATAAGACACCATCACTGGATATGGAGAAGATGTAGTTAGTGACAGATTCCTCTAATCACCCAAAGATGGGATTTGGACAGATCTGGCCACCATTGTGTTCCAAGGAAGCAATACACTGCAACAGAAATTGCCCTTCTTTTGTAAAGGTCTGGTTTTTGTTGTTGTTGTTGTTGTTGTTGTTGTTGTTGTTGTTGTTTTGTTTTTGTCTTTTTAGAGGAAGAGGGGGTGCTCTTAAATCTTGATTCAATTTTGTTCTTACTCTCATTATTACATTGTTGGTATGGATTTGTGTCTGTTACTTTACTCTGGAAATGACTGTTCTTCCTGGAGATTTCTGTCTTTCACTCAAGCTAGAACACTAACAAATTATGTATTTGGGGGACTGAAGAGATAGCTCCAGAGGCCCCAAATATTTACTGCCCTTCTAGAGTTCACAGGTTCTGACCCTAGGACTTATTTCAGGTGACTCTCAGCATACTATAACTCCAGCAGATGGGAACAAATACAGAGACCCACATCCAGACATCATGCTGAGAGAGAGAGAGAGAGAGAGAAAGAGAGAGAGAGAGAGAGAGAGAGAGAGAGAGAGAGAGAGAGAGAAACAGACAGACAGACAGGCAGACAGAGAGACAGAGAGACAGAGAGAACACTTGGAACACACAGCTCTCAATGGGATTTCTCCATAAAATTATCTCTTAGAACCTTATTCTTTTTGAATGAGAGACAGGAAAGGAATCGATCCAGGTGGAGAGGAACTGCATGGAGTGGAGGAAGAGAAACTACAATCAGGATATATCATATGAGAAAAGGTCTATGTTCAGTAAAGAGTTGATATGTCCTACTACCTTGGCCATATCTCCTTCCTGACTGATCCCTCCACCGGAATAGTCCCATAGATAGGCAGATTCCTTATGAGAGAAATAATGCATCGTGCAAAATAAATTATGTGCAGAAGCTTGAAAAATCACTATTGTCTAGAGCTCCCTGTCTTATAATTATGTCAGTTTTCCAACATCTTAGCACTAAGTGTTCTGGTGGCCCTTGCTTTCTCTACTTTTGGGTTTCTGCCCATGCTTGTATCTTTATCAGAACTTTAATTACAATTTTAGGGAGATCTCCTGTGGCCCATCCAAGTACACATGCTTTGAGTTGAAGGCAAACTACATTGTCAAATAAAAACACAACCTCTGATAATTTTGATGATGCCTTTTACTCTATGTATTTCCCTTTATATTTTTAACAGTATTCTCATTTTTAGTATCTTGAAGAAAGCTTAAATGAACTTAATGTTATTCTTATCAAGAAGCATCTAGTTAAAACATCCTTCCTCAGATATACTTTGTAATAAATAATCCATAAAATATCCACTATATTTACATCAACACATAGGAAATTTGTAATAGTTGGCATCAATTGGCAGCCTGTTAGAGTCTAGAGTCTTGAAGCTAAGCCTCTGGGGATGTCTGTGGAATTAAGTCCAATGCCTTGACTGAGGTGTGGACTCCTGTCTACTGTGGGCAGCATGATTTCTTGGTCGGGAGATCATGAATTGTGTGGGAAAGAAGAGTATGCTGAGCTAGAGCATGCATGCGTTCACTGTCCCCTTCTGCAGACTGTGAACAAACTCTGAGCGTTGGTTTCCCCACCAGTGTTTCTTGAACTGTAAGCTAAAGTGGACCCTTCCTCCCTGCAGTCTGAGTATTTTATAACCATAGTAGAAAAGAAACTAAAACTTAATATGATTATAGAAAGCATAACCTAACTTCCAGGATATATATTTCATGGCTTTTTCCTCCTGTGAGTCCTGGGATATTTTTAAATGTGTATATTGTTTTTTGAGTGGTGGAGTTTTACAGAATGAAAAAGTGTGTGGTATGCCGAGTTTTTGTGAGGCTCACAACTGAAAGGCCCATCACCAAAGAACGAGAATGAGAATACATTAAAGTAACAGAACACATTTATTGCATATCTGTATATCTTATTGAGACTAAACAGATTTAAAACAGAAAAAGCTATTTTATCTTAGATTTTGAATTATGACTATAACAATAAAAAAGGTCCCGAACAGACCACAAGACTGCCAAGTTCCCTGAGGGCTCTTACACTGTGTGATGACCAACTTCTATCTCTGAGTTATTTGATATACAGGAATGATTACTTCTATTTTGAAAAAAGAAAATTAAATTCAAAATGTCTGTAGTCCATGTATGTGAAGGGAAAGCATTAAAGAGGATGAAATGCTTGAAATACTAAAGTTGAAGCTGAAGAAGTCAACACCACGTACCCTGGGAGACCGAAGGGTTTGAACTATAATGAACAGTTTGGAGTTAGAAATAAGTAGATTATTCTTTCATGTGCCTTGAGATGCTGTGGAGGAAAAGCAGATAGGAAGAGATAATCAGAAGTTCTATTTCAGTAAATCTAAGTCCACAAGGCACAGAATTCAGAAGGTGCATCAGATTGTCATAGAAAACTGAGAAAAACCAAGTGTTAAAACACGTATTTGGGGGTTCTTGGCACCCATATATGCCAATTGGAGTAAGTAAAATATGAAAAGTTAAATGAAATTTAAGCTAAACCTTCACAGGCTAAACACATTTATCTCTTTACTCTGAAAGCTGGAAATCACAATACTTATGGACTGAGAGTGTATATGAAAACAAATTGAAGCTGGCTCCCCTTTCCTATTTTGATGTCTGGACCACTTACACCATGGGGCCTGATAGTGAAGACCTCATGTGCTCTTTTCACAAGACACAGAGGGCGTTCAGCTGGTATTGACCTGAAAGTTTCCTCCAGGCTGGTTAGCTTTCACAGGACGAAAAGGGCTAAGCAGGGCCCTTGAGGAGAAACATCACCCGCAGCCTCACCAAGCTGTGAATCTTGTGCTCTACAGTAACGATCAACCAGGCAAGACATATGCCCTTTAGTTTAATAGTGGCATGAATGTCATGGTAGTAACCAGCAGCTTTCTCACTAGACTTAAGGCCTGTTCCACAGTAGGGAGCTCATGCCTGATGACCATCAACCTGGACCAGACCCTATGGTGGGAGCTGACAGACCACACAGGAGAACATGCTGTGCATGAAGCATCAAACTGTCTTCTAAACGCTTATATTTATACTCATGGGTTGGTTAAGCTCTTGCATGTCACCAGAGAAGATTCTTTTTAAAGGAAACTTTTAAGATAAAAAAAAATATTAAAAGTTCAGGTTAGGGCCCTTAATCTAGGTAGGTACATATCGTCTTACCCTTGAGAACCTGGAAACTAAAAATCATCTCTTCCAGACTTTCCTGCAGATGAAGTTTTGCTCAAGTTTCACCATAAAGACTAAATGTACTGCTTTTTGCTTACAGTTGAGCTAAACCTTCTCAGTGTGTGACATTATCTCTAGACCCCTTCATAGAGAAAACAATGTGTTAGCAGCCAAGTGTGGAGGGACATTGAGAAGAGAATGAATAATCAAGCTTTTCTGTACACTTGAAAGAATCGTGCATATCCCATTCCACTTCTAAGTAGCATCGTCATCTCTACTTACCAATAGCAACAGAAAGTTGTTGATACTATGGCCATTCCTCAGAGACAGAATGAGGTAACAAGAGATGGGGAAGTATTATGCAGATCAATATGCCCTACAATCAAGGGTCTTCTTATTAAAAGTTTAAGACAGATCACTCAGGCATATCACCACCAAAAGCTTTAAGTTCAAAGACTTTTCAAAGAAGATGCGTAAGCAAGCACACATATGTATAGCATATGTGTCCATACAAATCTGACGTCTGAGGCTTTTGCTGGAAATTGTAGTGTGTGTGTGTGTATGTGTGTGTGTGTGTGTGTGTGTGTGTGAGAGAGAGAGAGAGAGAGAGAGAGAGAGAGGGAGGGAGGGAGGGAGGGAGTTATCTTTTCATTGTTGTGATAAATACATGACAAAAGCAACCTACAGGTACTATGGATTTTTCTTCTTTTTTGATCCTGGTTTGAAGGTACAGTCCTTCATGGTGAGCAATGTAGGGTAGTCAGATGGAAGAGCTACTTAAGGCTGTGGTAGAAGAATTATGAGGCTGATATTCATTTCTCGAACTACAGAAAGAGAGAGACAGAGACAGACAGAGAGACAGAGACAGACAGAGAGACAGAGAGAGATAAAGAGAGAGAGACAGAGAGAGACAGAGAGGCAGAGACAGAGACAGACAGAGACAGAGGGATAGAGAGACAGAGAGAGACAGGCAGATAGAGATGTAGAGAGAGAGACACAGTGAAACAGAGTCAGAGAAATAGAATAGAGTAAAAAATAGAGACAAAGAGGAGCTATAATCTTCTAACCTAGACTCAAAGGTCCCCCAAACTCCCCAGATTCACCACCACCTGAGAAACAAATTCTGAAATGAATGGACCTGTAGGTCATCTCACACTGAGACCATAAAAATACAGTAATAAAGAAGAGTATATAAAGATTGTTTCTCCATGGAAAGATTGACGCAGGTCTTCTGTCTTCCAACTGTTTCCCTAGAAAGCTAAAGCTCAAGTTGTATGTGGCCTATCATCTCTGTTCCTAAGCAACACAATTTATTATAAAAGTCACCCATATTTGAGAACTACATTTGGGTTGGAGGACTAGGAGAGAGCTATAAACACATAGACACAGGCTTTGGTTTTGTGCACATGGCACCTTCCCTTAAGTGAACACTTCTTTGCTTCAGGGAGATCCTAGTGTTCTGGTTTCTGGGTGAAAGACATTAGACCAACATAGAGTGAAGTTGGTCTTCAGACACAATCTGGTTCCCTACAAAGAGGCTGACTTGAGAGTTCTGCACAAGTCATACGGTGTAATGAGTATTTCCCGTTGAAGAAGACATTCTGATGCTACCAAGCATATTGTAAGCTCTGATCTATATTTTTATATTAAAATTAGTGCACAGTGACACTGTGGCCCATAGGCTATGTGAGTGGGAAACTTTCCCCAGGCTGCACACAGCAGGTACTGTGGCCAAGCTCTTTTTACTAATGCTGCCTTCTTTTAAGGTGATAAATGACACACCTGCCAACACTTTTCACCCACAGATTGATACATATATAGCAATTTTTCTGTATTTTCAGCAGTAATAATATTATGTCACTTATATGTATATAAATATTTTAGTGTGTGTGTGTGTGTGTGTGTGTGTTTGTGTGTGTGTATGTATGTATGTGTGTGTGTGTGTGTGTGTGTGTGTGTGTGTGTGTGTGTGCCTGTGTATTTTACTTATGTGTGTGTTAGAGACTTACAGAGGCCAGAAGAGATCATTAGATATCCTGGCGGAGTTACAGGTGGAAGTGAGCCATTGGGTTTATATGCTGGGAGCCAAACTCCAGGCCTCTGGAAGAGAAAGAAGCACTCTTAAACTCCGAGCCACCTCTCTAATTCCTTTACTTATATTTCTAAATATGTATTCCTGCTGAAGATGAGTAATGTCTGAAACAAAATAAATACTAATAAACATTAAATCATTAAAAGTACTTATTTTCACTTCATATATTGTATATTTTTACTTAGCTTATAATTATTGTCTAATGTGTGCTTACAATGCTGATCATTTTATAATTCATAAAATTATGTCCAAGAGTTTTCCCTATTCACTTTTGATTAAAACGTTTTATTAATGCATTTTACACTGGGTTATTCCAAGAGATTTATATATTCCACTTCACACATTAAAAAGCCCTTCACTTATGTACCATTTTCTTTACTTAATATACATGTTGAACGAAAATTGTGGTTCATCTGAGGTTACTAGCTGCACATAAAGCCAGCTGATTCTTGCCAGACAAAAAGGAAATCTATTCTTTCAATTGAGGGCTGGAATTTTGCCTGTAATATGAAATCTCCAAGTTTTGGAAATGTTGGCAAATGTAAAGAAGCCCAGTGAGGTCCCTATCCTCTGTTTCCTTCTATTAGTTTGTCTGTTTGTTTGGTTTTGGTTTTTGTTTTTTAATTCTCCATGGGACCCCAACTCCCCCTTCCTGAAGGAGGCTTGAATCTCTGCATCGCCCAGGCCCACTATTTCAGGAAGAGTCACGTGACTGGACTCCTCTCAGTGAAGCAGGAGTAAACCTCACTATTTCAGATCTGGACTTAAAACATGGAGCAGTTTCTAGTCCTCTGTCATAGGCTCTTCACTGAAGGAGGTCAGTGAAGCAGAAAGACAGAGGTAAAAAGTGCTGGGACTAGAAGCCTTGAAAGCTATGGCCCTGACTCCCTGTACAACTCCCTGAACTGACAATGGTGTAGGGTCTTGGTCTCATTTCAGGCGGGTGACTTTGAGAACTCTAGGTCATTATGGTAAACAATCAGCTGGGCTAATACAGTAACTCACGAAACATTTATTTTAAAGGGTTTTGGATAAAAACTTTCTCCTACCTCTTCCTTGTGTGATTGCTCCCTCCCTTCCTCCCTCCATTGATCCATCTCTCCCTCTCTCCTCCTCCCCTCTGTCCTTTTTTTTGGTCATTTTATACAAATCAAGTATAACTTGTTATATATGCACATGTTACTATGGTGTACATTATAATACAGTTATATGATTAAATCATATTTTCTGACTGAGCCCAACATTTTTGAGTGTGAGCTTTCAGCTTCATTTGCCTCTGTTCCTGTCTCAGACTTACATCCCAGGCACAGTCTTAAAATAGATTTGCATACAGAACTTCTCTTTCTACAAGGGTAAGAGAAGTGACACTGTGTGCAAACTGAATCCTGAAGCAGGTAGTTCATCACCACATGCCAGTGCACAGGGGGATAATTTCTCAGGGTTGACTAAGTCACAGACTTCATGGCCCTTCTTCTGTGCCAAATAAACCCTGCGCCAC
Organism: Acomys minous; assembly: GCF_964271855.1. Classification (NCBI taxonomy): domain Eukaryota; kingdom Metazoa; phylum Chordata; class Mammalia; order Rodentia; family Muridae; genus Acomys; species Acomys minous. Next base: position 1,533,838 of record NC_140494.1, read on the forward strand.
CTCCAAAGACAATAGAGATACTGATAGAGCACCTATCTGCTCTGAAAAATTCCACAGAAAGGGGGCACATTAGGGAACTATAAATGACCATCCTTTCCAGCAGCTGGAGAAGGAGAGGGGTTCCAGGAGGTCTGACGCCACACACAGCATTGTTTCACCATCCAGAGTTAGACAGGCAAACTAGAGCAATGGTCAATGAAATCTGTGAAGCTGTGACCACCTTGCTTTGGTAAGGTCTCACTTAGATTTCTCAGCCACACGCACCAGGGCACACGAATCCCACACAAGGGTTCCCTGGTTACCCTAGGCCACTGCAGCAGCTGTTTAGGATCTCTGCAGTCAGCGCTGTGATCCTGTAGCAGCCATGGGTAACCCTTTCCACCTCCCACACTCTGGAGAGCTCTGGTAAGGTTTGTCTCTGTGTGCAAGGAGATTTGGAGCCCTATGGCTCACAGGAAAAGTGCAGCAAATGCGCGGGCCTGGAGCACTCATGGCACAAGAGTGGCAGGTTTGACTCACAGAAGGCCTTGAGAAAACGAACACTTTCATTATTAGAAAACTGTGAGCTTTATACAAAAAAAAAAGGGGGGGGGGAAGAACATGGGGTTACGTCAAGTTTAAACTGCAGTAAACAACCCTGTCTCAAATTCCCAGGGTTGTCCTCTTCTAGAAGCATCACAGTTCAGGACATACATGGTGTCCCTCGCTCACAGATCTCCATCTGCGTTAGACAGTTTCCTTTCTCCCTTTTGTCCTTAATAGATGTGCATGTGAACATGTCCATGTAAAATGTGTTTGTACATGTGCACACATATGCATGCGCTTGCGTGTGGAGGACAGAGAGCAGCCTTGGATATTGTCCCTACAAGCTGCTCACCGTGTTACGTGAAAGGGACATCTTGTCAATTAGGCAAATGACAACTTGCCAGAAATCACAGGGATGCCCCTGCCCCCCCTCCAGAGCACAAGATTGTGGGAGCATGCCACTACACCGGGCGTTTTTCTATGGGCTCTGGGGGTGAACTTGTGTGTTCATGCCCACGTGCTGAGCATGTGTGCTGACTGCACTGTCTCCTCAGCCTTCGCTGTTTTCATTTTGCAAGTCAGAGGATTGTTGTGAAGAGCCTTCCTTCACACTCTGGAATACGATGGAAGGACAGACAAAACCTGAACAAACCCCTCTTCCTAATACATAGATAAGATCAAGAGCCATCGGAAGGCACATGCCTCTGTGTCAAAGTGTTGTCAAATTATTTCTGGAATCTAGTCATTTAAAATATATTAAAACAATTGAGTAAGAGTGGGGAGAAGACCCTTCATTGACTATTACTCTCAGAGAGTCCAAGAGACTCCTGTGTAGTCAATAATTTACTCAGTAATTAAATTACTACCCTTTGACCTGGCTAAAACATCTACCACATCAATTTCCCAAAAGAAGGTTTTTTTTTATTAAAAATTAAAAAATGAAATCTGCAATGTCTAGCATAAAATAGAATAGAATTAGATTGAATATAACTGTTATCAAATTGCTTCTTTGCAGAAGGATAGAGGACTTCAAATTTCTAGTATCTGAAACAGCTTAAATTAAAACTCACTATAAAATATAAAAAGGTCTTTAGACTTGCTGGCCACCAGATTTTCTTGATAACATTTTTTAACTTAAATTAAGGGCTATTTAAACTTTTAGTATTTATAATATTAGCCAAAGTGCCTAGGAGTTGCTTTCTTAAAAACACTACATTTTAAAGATGGGGGAGTGGGGATCTCTCTCTCTCTCTCTCTCTCTCTCTCTCTCTCTCTCTCTCTCTCTCTCTCTCTTTCTGTGTTTGTGTATATGGGTGTGTGTTTGCATGTATGTGTTTGTGTGTGTGTGTGTGTGTGTGTTTGTGTGTGTTAGTGTGTATGTGTTTGTGTGTGTTTTTGTGTGTGTATGTGTTTGTGTGTGTTTGTGTGTTTGTGTTAGTGTGTGTGTGTTTGTGTGTTTGTGTGTGTGTTTGTGTGTGTATGTGTTTGTGTGTGTGTTTGTGTTAGTATGTGTGTGTTTGTGTGTGTGTGTGTGTTTACACATGCCACAACTTATGCCAAAGCCAATTCTCTCCTTCTAAATATGGGACCTGGGCATTGAACTCAGGTTGTTAGACTTGGCAGCAAGCACTACGCCATCTCACTGGCCATTTGTTTTCCATTTTCATGATACACGGCCTCCTTTACCTCAGACTGTTTTTTAATTCACTGTGCAGTGGAGGATGATGTGAATTCCTGATTCTTCTGCTTCTGCTTCTAGCATGGAATCACTTGCCTGCCACAGAGGAAGAGGATGTGCTCGGTCCTGATGCAACTTGATGAGCTGGGATGAGCAGGTAAGGGAGGCACGTGAGAGGGAAAAAGGAAGGGAGAGTCTGGTCAGGAGGAGAGGAGGGAGGGAGCTATGATTGGGATGTAAAGTAAATAAATTGATTAGTTAATTAATAAAAGGACTATGTCTGAATAGAAGTGTCTTGGTCAATTCTAGCAGCCCTAGGATCCCAGAGACTGAGGATATGACCAGGAGGCAAAACCCTGTAAGTATGAAGATTTATGGGATTTGGATCCTCAGCACCCATATTAATGCCCTGCAGACACAATGGCCCAACTGTAATCCCAGTGCTGGACACTCAAGACCAGAAATCCGTGGGGCAAGCTGGATAGCCAGGCTTTCAGAATCAGTGCACATCAGGTTCAGTGAGAGACCATGAATCAACAAATGAAGTAGAAAGTGACTTAGGAAAACACCAGATGTCGTCCTCAGGCCTCCGCCCATGTGCACACCCATTCATACATGCATGCACACCCACAGACATCAGAGTGGGATATACAACATACATACACTATATATACAACAAAATGGAATAGGTGGCTGAGAAAGAAAACTAAAATCAAGACGTTGAAACTTCAAAGACTTAGTCAAGCTAACTAAGTGCTGGTGGTGAAGAGAAAACAAGTAAAAATTACAAGAGTTCAGAAATTTTTAACAATCAAGAATCATGGCGCATGGCTTTGCCACTCTGATAGACATTGGGAGGAGACTGTTGGCTTCAGAAGTCTTGTTTTCTCCAGCTGGTCCCATTACTTTGGTCTCTGGGGAAAACTATTTCAGCAGCACAGGTTATAGATAGGCTGTGCAGCTCATGGTGACCAGAATGTTCAGAAATAGGGATAAACAATGGACCAACGTACAATACACCCTGAAGAGCCATGTCCCCCACTTCACCCAAATGGGCCCTGCTTTCTTGGTTCCCATCCCTGCCAGTAATCTCACCAGTTCATGAGTCTGCCAATGAACCAGTTCCTTCGTGAAGTAAGAGCCCTCAGGATCCAATTACTTCCCCCAAACCCTACCTGTCAACACTGCTTACATCTGGGACCAAGCCCTGAATATATAAGCCTTTTAATGGATATGTTCAAACTATAATAAGAAACAGTATAAATTTCAAGATTATGTTGTATGAAATATTTAGAAAGCATCATGGCATTTTTATTAGATGAATTTCCATAAAGGAGACTAGATAAACCATGAGAATGAATAATAGATTGCCAGTAATTTGCTACATGTTAGGTAACAATGAGAAATGAATACTTATAGCCTTCAGTATCAAGAATCAAATAGGCAACCCACGTTTCAGTATACAGTATACTTCCAGTTTATCAGTAAATTCTAGGGATGGAAAGAGCTGCCCAGCAGTGTGAATGCACTTAATACTAACTACCAAGGGGCTGGAGGGGTGGCTTACAGTTAAGAGCACGACCAGAGGATCAGAGTTCAGGACCCAGAACCCACGTTTGGCAGCTCACAAATGCCTGTACCTCTATACCCATTAGATCACACTCTCTATTCTTTCCTCCGTGAGTACCTCACACGTGTGAGAACACACACACACACACACACACACACACACACACACACACACACCACTAAGATGTTTACTGGAAAAGGTTAAGATAGTCAGTTTTGTGCTAAGCATATTTCAATGAGAATGCTATTTATGTTATTTCAGTAGTAACTGCAAATCTTAAAGAATAAGTGTGCAGGTTTCACAAACAACATTATAAACTAAAACAAGTGAGGCCACTAGTACAAGATTAAATTGTTCTTGTAAGTGGAAAGGTTCTATATATTAAAATTCTTTCCATAACAACATTTAATTAAATGTAATCCTAATACCCATCCCAGGAGTGCCTTATGACAATGGGATGTTCTCATGAAATTAAACTGAAGAACAAGTTATTAAGAATAGCACAGTCAATTTTGAAGTTGAATGTGAATGACATAAATGCCACATAATGTTATAGCTGTGAGGGATAGGAAGGTTCTGAACAGGCCTGTTATGGACAGTGGATAATAATGAAGACACCCAGCTTTAAAACTCTTAGAGAACACCCTATGGGAGCCACAAACAAAGATCACGGCCACCAAGTCCCCAGGGAAGGTTCTCTAGGGTCTAGTGATCCATGACACATGAGACTCACAGAGATGTGAGCATGCGTCTCTGCCTTAAGGATCATGAAAATTTTTAGAAAATCTAAAGTCATCCTTTATGGAAGCTTGAGTGGGGAGAGAAACAGGTGCAAAATGGGTGTCTCCCAAATAGCGTTCAGCAATATTTTTGAGTTCAGGACTGGGATATGGCTCAGTGGGTAGAGCACTGGCTGCCCAAGCATGAGGATCTCAGTTCAAACCTTCAGTACCCCTGCTAAAAGACATGGTGGCATACACCTGGGCTCCTAGTACTAATAGGTATAGACAAGAGACCACTGAACCTTGCCACACAGACAACCCACTCAATTGGTGAGATCAATGTTTAGAGTTTAGCAACTTTGTTTTTGAACAATAAGGCAGAAATGTCATAGAAGAAAATACCCAGGGTTGACCTTTAGTTGCCACACGTTCATATGTGGGCACATGCAGCTCTCTACACGGTTTCTCTGTCTCTCTGTCTCTGTCTGTCTCTGTCTCTGTCTCTCTCTCTATATATATATGTAGTCTCTGTCTCTCTCCTCTCTGTCTTTCTCTCTGTGTCTCTCTCTGCCTCTCTCTCTGTCTGCCTCTCTCTCTCTCTCTCTCTCTCTCTCTCTCTCTCTCTCTCTCTCTCTCTCTCTCTCTGTCTTTCTCTCTGTGTCTCTCTCTGCCTCTCTCTCTGTCTGCCTCTCTCTCTCTCTCTCTCTCTCTCTCTCTCTCTCTCTCTCTCTCTCTCTCTCTCTCTCTCTCTCTCTCTCTCTCTCTCCAGCCCTGGGCAGTTGTCTCCAAAAATGATGAGCACATCCATTTTTGCTTTGCTTGATACCTCACTGAGCCTTCTTGAAGACGCTTCCTGCAAGTGGATGTGATGCCACCACCAAAGGATCTCAGGCAAGATCATAGAGTGCATGAACACCATTTCTCTCAAGAAAGCTCAAAAGGGAGCTTGTGGAAAGGCATTAGCCAGAAGCTACACTTATGTTGTAAAATCTAGTAGTGCCCAGGAGCCTTCTGCTGCTTACCTGCAGCCATCCCCACAGGGGAGCCCATGGTGGCTAGCAAGAAGAGTGACAGAGAACAGTTGATACTTGACAAGGCGAACAAGAAACAAGCAGTTCTTTCCCTCCTGTTATTCTTCACATTACTTATATCCTGCAAAGAAGATTGTAACTGGTATTTAGTTCAGAGAGGGAAGGTATGATATGATATGATGTGACTGAATATAAGCTGAGGCATGTACAACTTCCTTGAGTTTAGCCTGCGTGAGCATCTACACACACAAATTAAAAATATAAAGGGGTTGCATACTGATTATGTAAATTTCCCAAATTCTGATTTAATATTATGTTCATTTACTATTTTAATGGTTAGGCAAATTATTGGTTATATTAATAACATGCTTTCCCACATTAAAATTGTGCTCTTTATGTCTACAATCATGATTATTAATGTTACTTTATTAATTTTTTTCTAGGCCTCATACAAAGATTATCAAAATAAATCCATCAATAAAGTTTTAAAAAACAGTTTTGGAAACCATGATTTTTTACTAAAATGACTCTACTCACACCATTTTAAATTAGAAATCTTGGAATTGTGAAAATATATCACTCATCATGTTAAAAAGTGGTTACACATTTTATTATAAGGAATGTATTTATAGACATCTCTTGATACAATATTATTTATTAATTAAGTCTATTTTCTGCCTAGAAGTCTTGACAAGTTGCCAACAACATTAAGCTGTATTTCTGGGTTTCAGAGAAGGAACTGTGTGTTTTGCTACAAGGTTGCCATTATAGCTTCTATCATTTACCAACACTTAGTTTTTTGAGTTTTACATTTTTTTACCTAGTTTTAATTTTATGTATGTGATGTGTGCATATGTGTGTGTATGTGTGTTATATGTATGTATGTATGCACATGGACGTGTATATATACACCAAAGATCAACATGGTGCCTTCCTCAACCACTTCTTTACCTTAGTTTTTGAGACAGTCTCTGAGCTCTGAGCTCACCAATTGGATAGACTGGCCAACCAGTGAGCTCCAGTGACCATCTGTTTCTGGCTCTCAAGTGCTGGGGTTACAATCCTAGCTTTTATGTGGACCTTGGGGATCTGAACTCAGGTCCTTATGTCTGCTCAGGAAACACTTTACATCCCGAGCCGTCTCCTCAACCTGTTTTCTAGTTTTTAGTAATTGCTTTTCAAAGTTAAAAGTGGCTGCCTCATTGATTGTGCTTGTCTACAATATATGTTCAATCTCCAGCACTGAAAAACAAACAGCACTTAATTTTTAATCTCTTACCTGGTATTGATCAAGACCACAAAATTGTTCCAGGATTCTAAAGTTTTACAGTCATTATTGACACTTGTAGTTTTCTCTTCAAATAAAATACATTTGGCTGTTCTTTAAATTTCACATAGCAATTTATCCACAGAAACTTTCAACTATGCTGTAAGGTTAAAGAAAATGTCATCAATGCCTACGTTAACCAAATTGCAGTTTCTCTACATAATTTTATGTTTCATAATTAAATTCCATCCATATGGTTTGTGTCTTCCCGCCACACTTCTCAGTTCTGTCTTATATTCAGAATTGCATGTGGTACACAAAAGTGAGCCATCTCACTCTTAAGGAACTCACAATTTGTTCCTGAAGTTTCCAATAAAGTATATTCTTGTGATTTTTCTCTATGATAGTTAAGCAATTGCAGTAGTAATGGAAGGTTAAAGGCATGAATGATGACCACCCCACTTTTATCCTTTTTCAAGTATCATGCATTCTGACCTCTAAGCAGTACCCTCATTCTGCATATCTCTCTGTTACTGGCTGCACTCTGCACATCACTTCTTTCTGATCTAGACAGAAGCTTTCTGTAGGCTATGCAATTCCTCTAACACTCACGGCAGTGGAATTTCAGTCTTCCTTTGACAAGATGACTATTGGCCCCTCCTTGTGCAGCTACATCATCACCAGAGTCATTTCCTCCCTGACCCATGCATCTCCATTTTAGATTTCTATATTTCTTCAATTCCTAAAATAAACCTTTTTTTTTTCATAGTGCTGTATACTTAGCCCTGCTTCTACTTGCCCACTTGTTTTTGGCAGGTTGTCTCTAATAAGTATTCTGTATGAATTTGACCATCTTACTAACACACCTCACTGTCACTGCTTACTCTCATCATGAACACCCTTGTTTTGGAAATCCCTAACAGCTCCCCAGATTCCTAATTTATACTCTACGGTACACTTTCCCCTTAACTTACAGTGTTGTTTATTTCTGATTTGATATCCTTGTAAACACTTCAAAGCTGGTGAAGTTTTCCAATTTGTTTTAGCGTCTTCATGCATTAAGGATTACCCTTCATGAAGTGTGCGGGATGGGGCAGAGGTGGAGATTAATGGCAAGCAGTCTGGTCCTCAGTATGATCAGCTCTTCTAAAATCCTACTGCATGGATGCAGAGTCACTCAGCATCTATCCTCCTCTCTCTTTTTTCTTTTTTTTTTTACAGTAGACTCACAATATTTTCAATTAGATGTAACAGGAAAATGTTCACATCAGATGAATATTTAAAGTGCGTAGGGTCCCAAGGCCTTCTCTTTCTAAGAAGGAACATTGTAGGAAGGACTCTGAGCTGTCAGAGCTCATCTTGTGCTTTCCCAGATCATCTGCCTGCTCAGTGCATCCGTGAGCTGTGTAATGGAGAACGGAGTAACGCACAGTGACAATGCGTTCTCCAGGAATTAAAAGATAGTCTAGCTGGTTTCCTTGATAACTTAATTTTCTTACTTCTTAGACAGTGATTGCATTTGAATCTATTTAATGGTAATATCTTAATCCTATTTCACTTATAAGTGCAATACATTTCAATGTATTTACAAAGAGAAGATGCATGATTATGTCACAGGCATAACTTCCAAATTTGGAGAACAAGAATGCAAGTGAAATTTATCTTAATGAATAACTGGTTGGAACTGTGGATTTAAGAAACTACCAAGCATTCAGTGCTGTTCTACTAAGAACGCAGCTTTGTGGTTTGGAGCAGAGGACTTAAACTTTGTTGTGTTCACTTTCATTGGCAAAAGTTCCAGACAGACTAAAAGCAGGCTGGTTCTCTGCCCTTTTAAAGCAAGTATCTCCTATATAATTTTCTATACTTAGGAATGTCTTATATTTCACCTACAATTTAGATAGCATGGGACACATTGCTTCTAAATAGAAACTGTTCTCACAGGTTGCCCTTACTTCCTTCTTGTGCAATATGATTTTATGCCACTTTTAAAATTTTCTTTAAAATATTTTATTCAATCCTAAGGATATAATATTGGTTTTGGTCCCTTCTATGAATTCGGACAATTATGCCATTATCACATAGATTATACATAAATACTTTTACATAAATTATACAGTCTATTCACCTGAAACCCCCACATAGACACATACATGTACACACAATTAAAAATAAAAATTCAATAGAATAGATATAGGTGGATGGGGATGGAATGGAGAATCATATCGCCATTACAACAAATTTAAAACTTGTATAATTGGTTCAGTTATATTATTTTTGGACAATTTTCATTCAGGGAAGGAACAGTCAAGAATAGAGTAAACATAGTCACAGGAGTTTATGACGAAATAGTATATGCATTAATAGCCAATGCTAGAACCTGTAAGTGCTCAGTCTCTGAGAAAAACCAATAAAATGTTGTCAACGATTTCTAACATCCAGGATCCAACACAAATAATTGGAAAAACACAATAAGAATTTAGAATTGTATAACCCTTCATAAATAAGTTTGAAAAATGTTAGCAGTCATTCAACTAGCAAGAGCTAATCTCAGGCTAAGTTATTTTGGATACTGTTGGTATAATTTGCAACCATTTGGGCACCAGAGAAGCGACATGAATGTGATATAAACATAAAGGTTAAGAAGTTCATATACACTAGATTGAGAAACCAGGGAGACTGAGGAAGAGAGATTAGGAGGAGAGGTGAACACAGGGTCAAGAACAACAATTATGCTATTGGTGGAACAAATGGACTCTTGGAAGGCCTGGAAACTAAAGGCAGGAGAGTATGAGTCAAGAATTTCTAGTAGTGTAATACAGCTCTTGCAAAAGAAACAGAAGAAATAAATATAAAGCATAGGTTGTTTATGGTGGCCCCAAGACAGCAGCAATGGCCCCAGCATCAGCACCCAGGATGTGTCCTCCACGTGATATATTAGCTACGAAGGTTTGTCAACTGACTTAAACATAAAGATTGGTCAGAAACCGAATTAAAGCAACGATCTTATTTTCAATCCCTTTTAACTTGAACAGTCATGGCATATATCTTATTTCCTTATAAAATTTTGAAAAGCAAGCTGTCACCAACATTTCTAGGCAGTGTGTTAATAGGATAAATCCTTGGAACACTGGGCCCTGAATTGGATGTCTCCATCAAATCCTGCCCCACTGAGCTCAGAGACCACTGTAGAACATGCTAAAATAGTTTCAGAGCCAGAGGGGATGAAGGAAACTAAGAAAACAAACCCTCTAAATCAATAGGATAGACGCACATACGAACTCATAGAGACTGAGGAAGCATGCGCATGGTCTGCATAGTTTTTTTCTGCAATGGGTCTTTGTGGCTTCTAATTTAGCACTTTTATGTGATTCATGTGCATCGGGAAGTGGGTCTCTGTTTCTTGTGCCTGCTCTGGTCTCTTCCTTCTTTTTGTTTTTTCCAATTTCAATGTTTTGGTTTTATTTTTTATCTCATTGTCAAGGAAAATAATGGGTGAAAATAAAAATAACATCTTTAAAATTAAATGTCCATCCAAAGAGCTCTGTCACTTCATTAGACCTGAAGATCTGTCTAAGGTGCATTTTCAGATAGTGGTTCTTTTTATATTAGGGGTTTTCACAAACCTTTTCCTATCTGTTCTCAGAATTCTATAAATTGCCAATTTTTTATCTCCAAGAAAGTAGAATTACATTTTGTCACCTCTCCTGATCTTTACTTTATGCAGTTTCCTTACACAGTGAATTTATACCTCTAATCCTTTTTCCTACACTAGAGAGCCATTTCCTTCCTTCTCACTCCAATTAGGCTCCTCATAAGCGTTGATTTTCTACTTTTTATATCTTGCAGCCACAGTCTGCTTGGCTCCCTGTTCTATGATTCCATTTTTGACTATTGCTGATGGCTCTTACCTCCTCTGGTTATTCTTTTTGCCTCTCCAAAGTCATCTAGGGGACAAAACGCTTAGCCATTCTGTTAAACTCGAACCTCGGTTTTTAGTGGTCAATAATGAAACAGGCCAATTCTATACAAAACCAGAAATGGCTGCTGTTCTAACCCTTGTGCAAATGCTTTGAATTTGTTGATGATTACAAGTTATTTCTTATGGCCTCAAGGTGGGAAGGAACACGGCAACAGTGGCAGGTAACAGAAGCACATATTATACCTGCTAAAGAAAAGGCAATGCTTTTCCTAGTATCTTTTCAGTAGCCTCCTTCTCCAGAGTCCTCACCCCACAAATTTAAGCATAAATTTGGACATTGGTCTTCAAGTCTTTGTTCAGATTGGTGCAATATAAATTTCCATCAGTTCAGGTTTATCTAATTAATATTTAATATTTCAATGGGATAGTCATTTATAATATATGTAATGCCTTCTTTGTAATTTTATTTGGATACCTCTCTATGTCACATCCTAAGAGGGTACTGTGTGTGTGAGTATGTAAGTATATGTAATCGTGTGTGGGGTGCAAGTGAGTGTATGTGTGCATGCACACACTGCACACATGTAGGTCAGTAGACAACCAATGTCAGTCTTCAGATGCTTTCTGCTTTTTTGTTTGAGACAGGGTCTCTGGCTAAATTGGAACTTCACTATGAATTCCAGGTTGTCCCACAAGCTTGAAATAATCTTTCTTTTCTCCACCTACATCTCCCAGCACTAGTCTTTTAAGACCACATGTCCATGGCCAACTGAACTCAGGTATTCACCTTTGAAAAGCACGTACTTTAGTGCCCGAGATCCTAAGAGGGACTTTTAAAGCAAGGCCATTAAGTTGATATTAGACATCACTTATTAGTTGAAAATAGTATATATATTATTCTTTAATTACAATGACTAGGCTTATGACCATGCCACCAACTAGTCTGTCTATTATGTCTTGAAATTTCCAACAAGCATCATTACATGTCACTATTGAGGTAAACTCATTCCCAAGACTGTCCACAAGTTCACAGCATGACCCCTAGCCGCCCCTTAGCTGTTCCTGAGAAGTCAGAACCTGGAATGCAGAGGTTCCATCCACTCCTGCCAGGAAGCTGACAGCACATGGACCAGCCTGTGAGAGAAGCATGCACTTCCAGTGCGGCACCGGGCAGCAAGAGCAGCAGCTGGAAGGCAGAAGGACCCCTACCTAGAGCCTTCACCCCTACTGACTGGTGACTATGGTATTGGAAGGTACTCTACATGCTACTGGAAGAGAAAGATAAACATCATCACAAATAGAAACCCTTGGGTCTACAAGAGTGAGCTTCCTGTATGATATGCTTGTACAGTTGTGGATTAAACTGAGTTTAATCAGTTTCATGCCCCGTGTCACTGGCGGGTGATGATGTACTGGAGCAAGAATAACTTAACACTTGCAGCATCCTGCATGAAATTTCCCTAAAGTGGAGGAGACTCCAAGGACGCTTCCTCACCTTATCGCTACTTAGCATCAAAAGTAAGGTCTAACCAGGATGTTAATGCAAGGAAAATAAGTTACCGTAAATATCAGAGATGAAAGAGCAGAGCTGTTTTCATTTGTGGGGTATGACTATGGAAGTAGACCTCTTTAAAATGTCTAAAACCATCTATTCACCTCTGCTCTCTAACATGACAAAAAGCTAGCAAACAATCATCAAGGGGAACCCACTCAATATAGGCGTAATAAAAATAATGTCTAGGGTCATGAAGAACACAAGATACAAAAGGCACCTTTAACGTAAGGTGTGCACATTCTCTACATAATAAAAAGTACACATTTTGGGCAGTATAAATTGAGCCATACCCAAGATCTAAATCGGAGCAGCAGCAGAGCAGTCCAGGCTTCGAAACACTAAACCACCAAGGGGCCACACATTTATCTATAAGATCCAATATAATTCTAGCTAGGATGTTTGTATGTTTTTTTTAAAATAGGAACTGATACACTGGTGTTTTTTAAAGCTGTGAGGAGGATTGGAGAGGTGACTCAGTGGGTAAAGGACTAGCTGCCCAAGCATGAGAACCCGAGTTTGATGCCCAGAGTATATGCAGAAGTTGGGCACCATGGCACAGATGTGCAGCCTCAGATCTAAGTGTATGAAGATGAGAAGATCCTGGGCTTTGTTGGCCAGTCAGACCAGGCAAGAAGTGAGAGACCAATGAGAGAGTCTGTATCCAAAAATAAGGGGAGTAGAGTGGAGCACAGTTTCTGTCTTGTCTTCATACATGCTTGCACAGGTGTCTCACTTCACACACACACACACACACACACACACACACACACACACACACACACCACCACCACCACCACCACCACCACCACCACCACCACCATCATTCCAAAATAATAAAATAAAAAGCACGTAGAGATATAAGGACATAGAGGACCTAAAAGAGTGAAAACATTTTTGCCATAGGAGTTGGGCACACCCTACCTTGTAGCATCTAACAGACTAGAGCAATGAAAGTAGAAGATCCTATAGACAAATGCATCAGACCAGACACAGAAAGCAGGCCCTACTCATCTGGACATTGACTTTTTTAAGCAAAGATATCAAAGTAATTCAATGGGGAAAGAAAACCTTTCAACCAATGGTTTCAGAATGAATGGACATCAGCTGTCAGTTGTGAGAGGAAACACTGCCATTGCTTTTTCTGCTCAGACAGGAAAGAAATGACTAAAAATGCAGCACACCGCGGAATCAGAGTCTGTGCTTTAAAAGTGTTAGAAGTGCAGGATTTGCTGTTGTTGTTGTTGTTGTTTGACTGGGCAAAAGATTCTTAGTTTAAGCATGAAAAAGAAAAACAGTAAGTTGAACTTGGCTGAAATAAAAACTGGTTTTCAATAGGAAAGAAGTGAAAATATACAACTGGGAAAAGAAAATATTCCAATCTGACAAAGGGCTGGACTCTAACACATGGAAGGTCTGCATCTAGGAAGGCAGAAGACCACGAAGGTCTCCGACGAGGGATGCTACACAAAGATTGGTGACTCAGGAGTCCGGTGGACAACTCTCAGGGAAATATTACTGAAAGAAACAAGACACATAAGTGTCTGTGAATCTATCTCATGGTTCTGTGAGTACAGCCCTAGGTACACAGAACAAAAGGCAGAGAGCAGCAGGATGCTGCCTGGCGCAGGGAGGTGTAGGACAGAAAGGAACGTGAAGGCACTTGAGGGAATGGTGGAAATATTCTCCCCTCTCTTGATAGGGGTTGGGACACATGACACAGTGCCGATAAAAAGGCAGAGCCTTCACACATATGAACATATATTCCTTCAGTGAGAAAGTGCTTAATTTGTTTTTTTTTTTTTCAAGAAAAGCCTCCAGAATCCAGGTCAGCACGCAACTAGAGTTTCAAGAATGAACAGGAAAGAAAGAAGTGTAAACATCAAATAATAAACCTTAACATCACAACCTGAAAGGCCCAGACAGAGAAAGATAGCTGTCCCCAACACAAAAGCGACCCAAGGTCTATAACAATACATCCTGACTTTCTGTCTCTGTGGAAAGAGCCAGAAGCCCACTTCACAGCATCAGTCAATAAGTAGCTTCTTGTTCTTTCTTCTATAAATATCGTCACTATCAAGTATGAGCCAGACTTGAGTTTTATGTGCTGTCTCTTTGACGGCTGACTTGATGGCTAAGGTAGTGAACTCTTTGCACACCAAGTGGCAAGTCCATACCTAGTGTGACACACATTTGCTAAAGCTACTCATTTAATACATTTACCCATTAATAAAGTTAATTTTAAACAACATATGCCTGTTTTTATTGTCTAAAACTAATGCATCATGGTTGTAGAGATGCTCAACATGGCAAATACTACTATCACTATCTACTACTATTGGTCCTATCACCGGTGTCAGGCAGCTCACAACCACCTGTGACTTCAGCTACAGGGGATCTGATACACTTTTCTGACCTTCAAGGATATGTGGACTCATGGTAAGATAACACACACACACACACACACACACACACACACACACACACACACACACACACATATTTAAAAATAAAACAAATTTTAAACTATAAATCAATCAAAACATCCAAATACGGGCTCAGTGGGACATGTCAGCAGTCCCTTTACTTGAAAGTTGGAGGAAGGGAGAATTAGGAATTAAAGTCCAGCCTAGTTAAATACAGTTAATCGTAGGTTGAAAAGGGGAAACAGAGAAGCGTTTTAGGTAAGAATGCTCTCTCCTCATGTTCTACGAGGAATAAGATGTTTGAGTGTAATAGAGGAGAAACAGATACATTTGCCTTCAGTGTTAAGTGCCTTTCCGTAACCGATGTGTTAGGAGGAAGACACCTTTTCTGTACAAGTGGGCCGGATCTGTATTCCTAACATCCGTAAGTCACTGTGGTAATTAGAGTCGTGACTCTTGTGATCTCCATCAGATCCTGCCCTGGGCCATTGCTCGATGGGATACCTTTCAGTTTCTGAAACAGTGTCCAGTTTACCTCTACAACAAGTATGAACGCCAAGGAAAGTTGCCACTTTACCTGTCTCAGTGTCTTCCTTTTGCCTCTCTCGGCTTCTTCCTGCTGACAATAGATATCAATCTTTGGCTGCATAATAAAATTTGTCATTTAAAAAAAAACATGTTTTGAACTTCTACCAAGTTTCTGAGAGTGCTCTGAGGCCAGCGGACTATGGGCATAGTCTGCAGCGGCTTTATGGTAATAAATACGCAGGAAGCAGAAAGACATAATCTCTTTGAAAACCTAAGACATTTTTCAGGCTCCTCTAGGCCCTGATTTAATGTAATCAATCTGGATTTTGACTGCTGTGCCTAAGGATTTACTTCTTGCTGCATTTTATTTTGTTAAAGAAATATTTTAAGCAGTTGAACATTTGCATTTGAAAAGAAGCTGTGGATGTTGCCACCCTACAGGATCCTCTCTGTAATGATCTCCAGAATTACAGCAAGGCTGGCAAGGGAGAGATTTGGGGCAAAAGGAAACTTCCACGTCTGGCTGGCCCCCAAGGCCCTTTCTACTTTGATACTATCAGTTAGTTTCTAATTCGGAGAAGGATATCCAGTGTAACGAGTTGCCTGGGGAACTACTGTGTATTTGAAGAAGAAAATCGTCCACATGGTGTGGATAAGAAATTCCTTCTTTCAGCAAGATAGGCAGGAAGCACAATTGCAGGGTAATTAAAACGTAGAAATAAATTAAAGATGTGCGAGATTTGGTGTAAGTTAAAAATAGCACTCAAGCCAGAGACAAAATATAAAGTAAGTGGCTGATGGGCCACAAGAAAAAAGATGGAATCTGTCTATGTGGGACACACTTATACTAAATGGAACAAATTATGTCCAAATGGATTATAGAATTAAATCTTGTCATAGCAATATGAGTGGTCCCATTGTGGGGAAAGCTGCTCTAAACAGAACTTTTAATCCAAAAACAATAAGGAAGAACATTTGACCCCACTAGAAACTTGCCAAAAGCCCGGGGAGATGGCTCAGTGGGTAAAGAGCTTGCTTTGGAACCATGTAGAAGTGAGTTCGGTTCCCCAGATAACCATGGAAAGACAGATGGCGGTGTGTGTTGCTAATTTCTGTGCTCCTCTGGCAAAGGAAATGGAGGAAAGCATATCTCAAGAAGACTACAGGCCCGAAAACCTGGTCCACATAGCAGTAAACAAGAAACCCTGTCTCAAACAAACAGAAGAGTGGACGACATCTAAAAATGTTCTCTGATTCCACATGTACAGGTGAGCCACTAAAACAGGCACACGTACACATAAGTAATACAAAAAGGAGAGATCTGAAAGCCAAGTTCCAAATAAGCAAGTAGAAATACAAATAAAAGAAAAAGTCATCACAGCAGATGGGCTTAAGGGCTAAGTTCAGGGCCAGCATCAATGTAAGAGTCTGTACAGAAATGAGCACCTCATCACACTGCTGCTGGGGACACAACTCAACTCTGTAGGAGGAACAGTGCTAATGCTTCTAAAGTAATATTGTATATGTTGATTGGAAACTACACATATAGGGATTTACCTAAAAAATATATACATGTTTTCATACATTTTTTGCAAATTCACTGAAATTGTAATTGTGGAGACCACTTATATCCAATGTAACTTAAACACCCACGCAATGCATACGACAAAAAATTACTATAACCAAGCCACTACTGATCGATCAGACCCACAGAACAGACTCAGGAGCTGAACCGTGGCCCCGAAGGGACATTGTATAACACATTTAAAGGGTGAGACTATAATTAGGGATAGTAGGGATGGCTGTAGCACTGTCCAATCATATTTTGACATAAGGGGCTGGGCAAGGGAATTTCCATCAGACAGTATAGGAGTTGGTTCCTGGGCCTGGAAACATGAACATAGTTTATTCCTACCAGCAACTGTCTCCTTACAAGTTGTCACTGAGGTGTCTGGACTCAGGCAACTGTCTCCTTACAACAAAAGCTGTTCAGCTATTAGGAAGTCCCCAGCTTCCCTAGGGCCTGGGACCTTGAACTTAGTTTCTTCATATGAGTAAATGGAGTCAGAAAATGAAATGGTAGTACTTAGAATCAGTTTCTTTCACTTGTTCTCAACACCAATAGTAAAATATTGAGAGAAAATGTAAGAATATAACAATAAGTCATATATATATATATATATATATATATATATATATATATATATATATATGACATACAGGTTAATCCTTTGGTAACTTCATACAGGTAATGTAGAAAAAAATTTGGACTCATTCAAACTTCTTCCTTCTTTTAAAAAATTCCATATATACTTATGAATAAGGAATTTTTAAAAATTACAAATTAATTTATTTGTCTCCATGTATTTATTTACTTATTAACATTACATCCTGATTACAGCATCCCCTCCTATCCGCAGAGAAGGAGGAGGACCCCCATAGGTACCAATCTGCCCAGCACATTAAGTTGCTGCAGGACTAGGCCTATCCTCTCCCACTGAGGCCAGACAAGGCAGCCCAGTTAGGGAAATGGGATCCAAAGGCAGGCAAGAGTCAGAGACAGAAAGGGTCCCTGCTCTAGCTGTTGGTGGACCCACATGAAGACCAAGTTGTGCATCTGCCTCACACATGCAGGGGGTCTAGGACCAGTCCCTGCATGCTCCTTGGTTGGTGAGCTTCCACAGGCCAAGGTAGTTGACTCTGTAGTTCTTTTGGAATCCTTGACCGCTCTGGCTATCTCAATCAACTGTTTCCCCAACTCTTCCATAGGACTCCCCGAGTTCTGTCTAATGTTTGGCTGTGTGCCTCTGCATCTGTTTCCATCAGCTGCTGGGTGGAGCCTCTCAGAGGAGTTATTTTATGCTTCTTTCTAGAAGCACAGCAGAGTAGCATTAATAGTGTTAAGGATTGGTTCTCTCTTATGGGATGGGTCTCGGGTAAGGTCAGTCTTGGCTTTTTCCCAGCGCATCTTGCAGGCAGGACAAGCTTTTGTGAGTGGGTTGTGTCCTTATCCCTCTGCTGGCTCTTCTGTCTGGCTATAAGAGGTGGCCACTTTTGGCTCCATATTCCCTGCTGCTAAGAGTCTCAGCTAGGGTGACCCCCATAGGCTTCCTGAGGCCTCCCCTATCCCAAGTCTCTGGGAAGTCCCAGAGATGCCCCCACCTTGAATTTCTGTTCTCTCACCCCATCCTTTCTCCCCTCCCCCACCTCTAATGCCCACCTTTACTCCCCTCCCCATCTCTGCTCCTACCCAGTTCCCTCTCTTCACCACTTCTGATGTCCATTTTATGTATTTTCCCTTCTGAGAGAGATTCAGTTATTCTCCCTTGTGCCCTCCTTGTTACTTAGCTTCTTTGGGTCTGTGGATTGTAGCATGGTTATCCTGTACTTTATGGCTAATATCCACTTATAAGTGAGTAAATATCCACTTATAAGTGAGTATAAGTGTGTGTCTTTTGGGGTCTAGGTTACCTCACACAGGATGATATTTTCTAGTTCCACCCATTTTCTTGAAATTTTCATGATATCCTTGTTTTTAATAGCCGAGTAGTGTTCCATTGTGTAACTGTACCACAGTTTGGTTGAGGGACACCTACTTTGCTTCCAGTTTCTGGCTATTACAAATAAAGCTGTGATGAACGGAGCTAAGCAAGTGTCCTTGAGGAATGAAGGAACACCTTTTGGGTATATTCCCAGGAGCAGGATAGCTGAGTCAAGATTTAGAGCTATTGCCAATTTTCTGAGAAATTATTTCCAAATAATAAAAGTATCACTTTAATTTAAGTGATATAATTTAGGTTAAAGAAAGAATTATGTCCTTCAATATTAGCATACTGAATAATAAGCATACAACAGGGAAGCATTTCAAGATGTAGCAAATTTAAAAAGAAGGCTTCTGAACAGTAATGTTTTCTTGTGTGTACATAGAAATTATGCCCATAGCTGCTTTAATATGTAGGGAAAAATAAGAATCTGGCTTCAGGAGAAATCAAAAATACCAGGTATAAAGTTAAATGCAGAGGACTAACAGTTACAAAGTTGAAGTAGTTTACTAGGAAGCTGGAATTTTCAGAATGCTGAATGTGGTTTCTTCAACCCAACAGGAAGCTCTGAGACCACCTCCTCGGCACTTCCTGTGGTGGGAAATTTCCCTCCAGATCCCACTGCAGAGCACAAAGCAAGGGATAGGATGGATCATTCCGGATCCATTCCAATTCAGCAAATACTAACTATGCCTGACTGTGCCTCTTCCTGAAACATCACATGGCTGTGGATGGAGAAGAGAACAGAGTCTCAGTAACAGTGACAAACCATCTACTACCCTGTTGTAATAACTCAAGACACAA
This sequence comes from Acomys minous, assembly GCF_964271855.1. Classification (NCBI taxonomy): domain Eukaryota; kingdom Metazoa; phylum Chordata; class Mammalia; order Rodentia; family Muridae; genus Acomys; species Acomys minous. The sequence continues at coordinate 1,553,405 of NC_140494.1, forward strand.
CTAGGCTGCCCCAGATCTTTCTAGATTGTTGAAGTTAAAGGGGCCCAACTTGTCCTTGCAGTCTCTGGCTGCCCAGTGTTTCTCCCAGAACATTGCATATTACTGATGCAACTAGGAACATGTTTCCCTGTTAATCACATACAGGTACAGCGTAACCATGAGTTTCTGCCTTTGTTTCTGTTGCCTTGGGCTATGTGTTCCTCCAGGCCAGGAAGTTAGTCTTGTTCAGCAGGCCAGGGCTCTAGGCCCAGGACTTGACTTACGTGTCATAAGTCATGTGGACCACTGATGCACTGGTTTCAAAGACAGAAGTCCACACTGAGCTAGAATACTTACTCACTGACGATGCAAAAGCTTCAAAATAGCCTACAACTTCTAAAAGCTAAACTGAGTTTGTACAAATCCCCTGTGTTAATTGATTTGTTCATAACAATCGCTGGTCAATAATTTGAGCAGCAATAGAAATCTATACTGGTGGGGACTATGCTTCCTCTTGGTGTAACACAGTAGGGAAATTGTTTCTTATGTATGTCCAGGCATAAAACAAACAGAAAGGCCCTCAAAAGTCACTTATATATTTTTAATGTACAATTATAAATTTTAATGTTCACTGTGAGAAACCCTCTCATTCCATGCTTCTCACATAATGGAGGGAAGAGAATGCCAACTCTGATAATTCTTAATTCACCTAAACAACAAAAACTATGTACTTTTAGAGATGTGGTATGCTCTAAAGTTATAATAGAGTTCTACTTGACATATGAAAACACAGTGAAAACTTTACTTAAATTCAATATTCCCAGAAGCCATGCACACCGAGATAAAATAAAGATGTAGAATATTAGAAATACAGGGTTTTTTTTCTTTTAATTTAGGGCCTGCTCTCTTCCTCAATACCTTCAGAGGTAAATGTGGGCCAACAACTGGATCAGCAGGTAACTGCTGTCAAGCTTCATGACCTGAATTCAGTTTTTCAGATACACAAGGTAGAAAGACAGACCTGACTCCAGGAAGCTGCCCTCTGACCTCTATGCTTGTGCTGTGGCATAGAAGCTGCCATACACATAATACCCACACACAAATAAATGCAATTCAGAGTTCGATTCCCAGCAACCACATGGTGGCTCACAACCATCTATAGTGTGATTTGATTGTGATCTCTTCTGGCCAGCCAGTGTACATGCAGGCAGAACACTGTATACATAATAAATAGATAGATAGATAGATAGATAGATAGATAGATAGATAAATAGATAGATAGATAGATAGATAGATAGATAGATAGATAGATAGATAGGTGTTTTATTGCACTGCTGGTCTTAAAAAAATTAATACTTTCTTTCCTGTCATCTGCCCAAAAAAGTAATAGTCATCTTAAATTTTATTATTTTCCAGCAAATGGAGAATTTTACAAACAGATGTAAAGAGATTTTGGTGAGTAACAATATCCTTCCACAAACATTGGACTTAGAGCTCTGCTATCAAATCTCTGATTTCAACGTGCAGATTTCCCTACTAATATATAAAGAATTAATTTTACCTTTTGATCCTTTCAACACTTTCTGGAAATACCTTTTCTGGCACTTTGTGGGTTGTCTTTGTGTCTCTCCTACAGGAATTGCTCTATTTACTTGGTGATATCAAGCCAACAGAATCCTAAGTTTGCAGTTCAGTTCAACAAGGTGTGAGATTTATTTCCATATAATTATTAATAACTGTGTTCATTAGTTTAAGATGGTGTCTTCACTTGGAGCTCCAAAATTCAGAGCAAGCATATTTCCCTTATCTTTACTCTCTGGTCAAACTTGCTCCATACATGAAAACTGTGACTTTACAAACATTTTTGGTTTTTCAAAGACCATCTCCTATGCTGTGCTCTATATGGGTCCTTGTTCATTTCTCTCCTGGTTAGACTTCAGCTTAGCTCACTGCTCCACTAGGACTGAGTATATATTGTTTCACCTGGATAATAATTGGCTACTTTTAAAGTTAAAAATCATGGATCCACTAAAGAAGGAAACTTCATCTGAAAACTTCAGCCCTGACTCATCACCATTGCTTCCTCTTTTCTATCTTAAGGCTCCCCATCCTAACACGAATCTAATTTCAAACCTGACTCTCCGCTCTAAGCAACCATTGTAGACGTCTTTCCCCCAGACCTTTGTTTTAATCTCACCACCTGCTGAATCTCTCCACCCATTGAACACCTAGTTCTGTTGCTCTTGTCCCAGTATCGTGCGGTTCCTACTTCACTTTCTCAATCCATGAAGCTGATTGCGCTGAGACTTGCATAAAAAATGGCATGTCCTAATTGTACGTTGGTTGCTGTGATAAAACAAAAAAGCAACTTTGGTAATAAGGGTTTTACTTCGGCTCATAAGCCAGTCTACAGTTTATTACAGCTGGGAAATTGCGGCAGGAGAACTTAAATAGGTTCACACATCCACAGGCGAGAGCAGAGGAAATGCTCCATCCATGCTTTCTCATGCCCAGTCCCCTCTCTGTACTCACATGGCTAAGGACCTCACATCTAGGGATTGCCGTCCACTGTGGCCTGGGTCCTCCCACATTGATTAACATTAGTCATCAAAGCAATCTCTCGTACGCACACCAGGTCAACCTGATCTAGAGTATTCCTGATGGAAACTGTTTCCCTGGTGATTCTTAACTGTGCTCACAGAACCATCACATGGCGTGTTTCTGTATCTGGCCTATTTCACTTACTATGAAACTTTCAAAGTCCACCCACCATTCAGCATGCAACAGAACTTCATTTAAAGTTGTGGCAGGATGATAATAATATTGCTGTAGGTGCACATGCTATATTTTGTTGGCACATTCATCAATAAATGGGCACTTGGAATATTTATACCTGGTAACTACTACAACAGTGATGTTATAAACACACTTTGGTTACCCACTGGTGCACAAAACCTATTTGGACATATTTTTATTTAATTCTTCTGAAGATAAACCTACAAGGAATTGCTAGACCATACAGAGGCCTGTTTAACATCTAAGAGAACCCCTATTTTCTGCAATGGCTGTGGTGATAAAGGCCAAATAGGAGAGTATTTGGGGCTTTGGTTGGTATTTTTCTTAGGACTAGTAATTCTCAGCAATTTTTCAATGTGCTTATCAGCCAATTGCATGGTAGAGAAATCTATTTATATCCTCTATTGATTTTGGAATTGGTCTGCCCTTATTGTAAGAAATCTTCAGTATTTATTTTTCTCTTTAACTTAAGGGTTTGTGCTTCCTTGAGTTTCAATTTCATTTATTCAAAATGACAACAATAAATAATTGCTTATTGAGAGAATATGCTGTGTCAACTACTTTATAGGGGAAGCTACTTTTAGCACTGAATCAAATGGATGAACAAGTGAACCAAGTAGAGACACTGCTGCCCTGGGTCCTGTCTTCTCCTCAGGGAGTTAGACACTCATCATACGTGTGTGATGGTGGCATGCCATGTGAAGATTGTGCAAAGACGGGTAGGGAGAAACAATAGGGAGAAAGTGTACACATTTATGTAGAGTGCTCAGGGACCCTCCATTGTGAAGTTGATGTTTGGGTGAAGGATTTCCTCTGGAGACTTCTAGAGAAAGACAAGCTGAAACAGCAGAAAAGCAATGTCAGACCCATGAGAAAGAAGTAGAAATGCCTGCAGAGTTTATTATGAAGAGTCAAAGCAGCAAGAAGGTCAGAGCAGAGTGAGGCTGGTAGAGAGCAGCAGAGAGGATCAGAACGTAATGGAAAATGGCGTCATGTACAACGCCACACTCAACCACTAGAATTTAGTTCTCAGCCTAAGCAAAACTAAAAGCTGCTAGAATGCTTTCAGCAGCAGAACAAAGTATTCCAGGGTATTCTAAATGAACAGCCCTGGTTTGGGGATTTGCACCATGGTGTTGAGAAAACATGGAGGCAGAAAGACCATTTAGGATGTTGCTGTAGGAATTCAGAGCTGCTGTTGCAGGGTATTAATTACTTTTCAGTTGCTGTGATAAAATATCCCAACAGAAGCAGCTTAAAGGAGAAAGGGTGGCTTTTGGCTTACACTTCCAGGGGGATACAGTTTATCATAGTGAGAAAACCATCACAGCAAGGCAGGGAAGGCAGAAGGCAAGAGCAGGAGGCTGGCTGGTCACGTGGCATCTTAGTTCAGAGAGCAGAGAGCAAAGAAGTGAGACAGAGTACAAAGACCCAAGGTCTGTCCTTGGTAACTCTTCCTTCCTTCAAAGAGGCTCCACCTCCTTAAGGGTCCAAAAACCCTCCCAAACGTCACCCACCACCAGCTGGTGAGCAAATGTTCAAATACAGGAACCTATGGGGGAAAATTCACATTCAAACCACAGTAGTGGCCAAAGAATAACTAAAGGTGATTTACATTTTTTTAAATCCATTAACATACTACTGTGTGTTTATGTGTTTGGAAGTGTCCACACAGGCAATAACATGGAATATTCATGGAGGTCAGATTACAATTGATGGGAGTCGTGCATTCTCTCCTCGTACCATATGTTCTTGGGGTTTGAACTCAGCTCTTCAGGCTTTGCAGCAAGCGTCTCTACTCACTGAACCACCTCACCAGTTCTAATTTCCCAATTTTAGTCATAAAGTTTTTACACTGAAAGAAAAAAATCCTGCACCTTTTGTATTAATTTGGTCAGTAGTTAGTGATCACTCAAAATGTGCAGTGTACCATGGAGTTAGTTTCAATTTTTGCTCATGTGTTTATTTGCATTATGTAAACAGAACATAGGCTCATTTTCTTCAACTTCAGAGTTGACATGTATCCTGTTTATATTTTCTTTAGTTAGATTAATACCTAATTAGCACTTAGTTGGTGCTAATGTCTCAACTGATGCTTGTGTCTCTGAAATAAAATGGGCTCTGGCAGGTATCCATTCTACTTTCTACCCACCATAGTCAGCAGTTTCTACCAACTTTGTCTTTCTCTATTTTTCTCATTTTTTCTATCTCTTGTAATTCCAATTTCAATTTTCTTTTTACGTGTTCCCCATCCTCCAATTGAGTATTAAAGACTATAGCTCCTTTCCACCATGGTTTTCTTTCATCTCATTTTTCTATTGTCCCCACCCTTAGAATTTATTCAAAATCCCTTCTTCAGAAGATGCCCCTGGTCCTCCAAGGTGTATTTCACTCAGAGTTTTCCCTCAGGAAGAAGAAAATGAATGTGGTAGTGATTAGCTCACTCCTTTGGCATGCAAATTGAATCAATTCTGGCTGACCCCTCTGAGCCCTCCTATTACCACTCTAAATAGCTGACAAGTGGTCCAGCACCCAGCTGTGATCATGAAGCAGAGCTTCAATACCAAATGCACGTCTGTGATGATGTGGCCTCTTGTTCTACCACTCCTGTAGCTCATGAGCTGTCCCACATTTCAAATTGATTTGACGCTCTGGAAGACTGTCTGCCAGAAAAAAAAAAATCAATGAGTCACATGTACTTTGGTCAGCACCAAGGTTTTCCTTCTCTTCTGCCTGTTAGAGGCTACATCATGACAAATGGAAAAGCAGATTTCTCCTAAGACAAAAAGAAACTTGATTTATTTTGCACAAAGGGGAATCTATTTCTAGGAATATGATGTCACTAGCTCCAGAGGCCAGGTGTCAGCACCTTGCTCAGGTTTCTTCAGGGTACTGCCTTCTAAATTATTTCCACATTTCTGTTTCTCAATGTAAAGCAAATAGTCGTGACTTCTAGAAACCATGTTTTTAGTGTCACTATCATTTTATAAGGAAGGATGGGGATGGTTATAAAATAAACCCAAGATAGCTTGGAAGAGCTGAACCAAGCAACTTTTATTTAAACTTTAGAGTGATTAAAATAATAATGAGCTTTAGGAAAACAAGTTAACATATGTGGCTATAAGAGATGCTATATGGTTGCCCTGAGCAATAGTATGCCTTTTGACCAAGAGGAAAGTTAGTGTTTGTCAACTATTAGTGAGTTAGATGATAATAATTCACTTACTCCCTATTGGCTCTGCTATCAAGCATAAGGCTTACTAAACATTCAATACCATGGGACGCCCAGGACTTCTCCCTAGCAAGTGAATGAACACCTCTAGGTCCCAGTGCTTTTCTGAGAGATGAGTTTCCAGATGAGAGCTTTTAATTCTGAACTTGAGAAACAGACTAAAATACCCGGGTCATCCTTCAAAGTCTGTGTTTCTTTTTAACTTAATGAAGTTAATGTTTTACTTCGGTATACACCTGACCTTCTCAGATTCCGTGGCTCAGGGTTCTTAAAGATCCATTTATTGAGAAAAGGCACACAGTGTAGTCCTTTTATGAAAGATATATTGGATTCTTTGGGAAGAGCGTAGATCAGACATTGTATGTGAGCTGCATATTGCAAGAAAAATGAGAGCAGCACAGGTGAGAAAAATCAATAGGAAGAATCATGGATTCCTTGCATCGCCAGCAGAGGGGAAGGTTTGTGTCCTTCCTACATTTTTTGTCTAGGATAAAGTTGGAGAAAGAACTGAGCCAGCCACTTAGAATCAGACTAGCCCTTAATTTGGAATGTTGAAAACCTTGGTTACCATTTTTAATTACTTTTTAACATGTGCTAAAAACATCACATCAAATATTAGCCTTGTGCTCCAGTTTGTTTTCAGGGAAATTACACGGATAGAATCATGATTCTGTTTTTTTATTTTGAAGACACTTCATCAAAGTTAAGTGAGGAGTAGTAGATTAAGAGGGATATCCTAGTCCCACCTTAATTAAAAACCTGTATATTTTGTTTGTTTGTTTTCTTTCTTGAGATAAGATCTCAAGAAACCCAGACTGGCCACAAACTGAAAAATAGCTTTGAACTTCGGATCGCTCTGCTCCTACCACCTAAATGCTAGGTTTCCAGGTATGAGCCACCGAGTCTGGTGTAATGTGATACAAAGGATCAGCCCTGGGGCTTCACCAGGGAAGCCGCTGTTAACTGAACTGTTAACTAGCTGTCTTTGAAGCCCTCATTCATGCTACAGCATGGTGCTGAAGAGTCAAGTTCCATAAACAAATCGGCAAATAAATAACTCCCCAGTCTCCTTAAGCCTGCCCTGTTCATGTGGGAGTGGGAGGAAGACGAAACACAGCTACAGTATAGCTATTTGAAATCTTTTGCCAGGAGGTGGGCATATTGCTCAGTAGGAAAGCAAGAATATTCCTGAAGTGTATAAGGCCTTAGGCCCTATATCCAGTGCCCATAAATATGAAAGAAAATTAAGTAAATAAACAAGAAAGGAGTTTTCCTAGTACCCAGAAGTGCACAGCAGTGCAATACACAGGAAAGTATTTAGGGAAATGTTCTCAGACTTGATCCATCCAATTTAGATTATTATGTCCTAGATTAGTATTTTAAAATAGAATTTTGCTTTGTGATTACATTACTGGCACCTGTCTTTGTGTTAAAGATCCATGAAAATAGTCCTATTTTTGAAGAAATATATTTATAACCCACTAGGTGACAATCACTCTTCTAGGAATGGAGTTACAAAAATATTTTTTAACAATCTTGTATAGACAACAGACTGAAGTCAGCCAGAGGATCTTGTAGGGATCTCTGAAGAATGTGAGGAAGGATGGAGAATGAAATCAAGGTCATGGTCCAAACTCACTGTTCTTATCCCATCTTGACCTTGGCCTTTACAGTAGTGACCTAAGTGTTTTATGGTGGAAACAGATAAAAACTTGGAGTGATGATTGGATCAAAAACTAATGGAAGATTAGGACAATAATTTGGCTAGACTTGCTTATGTCACAAAAGTACACTGAAAATTGGAACTAAATTATCAGCTTTATTGACTTTTTTTTTAGTGATAACTTTCAAAACATCCTTCTTTTATATATGAAGTCTACTTTCACAGTGATTGTTTATCTAAAATGTAAATTTTCATGGTAAATTCATGAATAGTTCAATGTTTTGAGTTCTCATCTATAAATCTTTCTGTAGGCTCAATTTTCTTAGCAAATATCTTTTATTACAAACGTATTAACTGAGAGTACCTGACTCATAACCCGACTAACCTAAACAATAGGAAAAGAAGATTAAAGAATACAATAATGAAACTATAAGGATATCAGTTCCGAGGAATGTTTCTCCTGGCGTAATCAGCAGGATTTCTTCTGCCGGAACCTGGAACAATCATAACCCAGAGCCTCATTTGGAGCCTGGAGCCCCAAAGCCTTCCCTCAAGTGGTCCTCTCTAGGAGCATCTTGAAGTAGAGCAATGAACAGCCAAAATATTCCAAGTTTCCAAAGGCCCCGCCTCCTGTTTTTGCCTCACATTTATATCTCCTCTCAGAACAACCTTTGTTCAAGGATGTTTTTCAGCTGGTTAACAACCAATCTCCCCCACATGGGAGTTCGACTTCTAATGGCATAAACATCACCTGCTCTCATACAAGTCTTTTTCTCATCCCCCACTTGTGATCTAAATAAAAAACATGTTTATCTCTCCTTCATCTTTATAGTTGAATTATATTCTGGCAGATATAGGTGATGATGTCTATTATGGTTTGAACATAAAAATCTCCTACAGGCTCATGTGTTCGAAAATGTGGTTCTCAGGTGATGTTGCTATTTGGAGATGTTATAGAACCCGTGGTGGAGCCTTGCTGGATGAAGCCGGTCACAGAGAAGCAGGCTTTGAGAGTTATAGCCCCTCCCTACATCCTGTCAAACATCTCTGTTTTCTATTCCTGTGACATATGTGAAGGTTCAGAACCGAAATCACGCCTCTCTACTACTGTGGAGTCCCACTGTGCCTTCCCACAAACACGGGCTACAGCCCTGAGTCATGAGATAAAGCAAGCTCTTCCTACCTTAACTTGTTCCTTCTCATATATTTTGTCACAGCAAGTAAAGCTGCCAATGTGCTGTCATTACATCAGTTATAACCCTGGCTGTTTGCTCAGAAGCTTACATAAATCATCCTAGTATCACCAATATTCTTTTGAGCATAAACTGGCTAAAAGTGCCCCCTTACATGCTAGTCTAAAATTTTAATACCTTTCTTGTTTTCCCTGACTAGAAAAAAAGAACAATGCATGCTCCTGAGAATTCAAATAGCAGGAGGATGTATAAAATAGAAAACGTAAGAGAGCTGTGATTGGAATGAGAGTCAGGGTCAGAGAGATTGGTGCTGAGCAAAAGCCTTGGTGAAACTTTGCCAATGCAGCTCTTTTTTTCATATACTTTGCAAGAGCTATTTGAAATATGAAAAATACAAATAAAACACAACAGCCTTTTTAAAAAGACTTTGATAATGGCAAGAGAGCATTCATGTAAGAATGACAGACTCAGGACAACTGAGCTTGTTGATAAGGTAAACAAAAGCATGCAGTAGCCTGGAGAACCACTGCCCAGCCTATATTCCTGGGAATACAGAGAAAGGAGCCTCCGATAAGAGGGCGGCCCTATGTGGACAGGTGTGGGAATATATGAAATGGACGTGAGTAGCTATACATAGAATATTGGAAGGGAAATGTGGCTCAGGGTGGCCTAGAACAAGGTTGCCGTTAGGAAGGTTTCTTGGCTTTTTTCTGCAATAAGTCACCGCCTGCCAGAAGAGACCCTGGCCTCCCACGGTGACTCAGTATAACCCTGTAGTACACATTAACACGCGAGGGTCTTGAGAATACGCGGCTCTATGCACAGTGTCTGAGCTGTGGGAAACTTTGTCCTTTAGGAACGAGGACCACAAAAGATTTTAGCATCAGTATCCACAGTAGCCTCCCTAAACTGAACTCATAGCTTGGCGGTGCACTGTCACCCCCAAACTATCCATGTGGAGGCTCTCTAACACGCATTCCTCTCTTCTGCTATGTAGTTGCAAATTCGCTGGCAGTGAGCATGAGTTTCTTTTTGTGCAGAAGGTGGTGACTTATGTTTAAAAAGTACTACGGCTATCTCAGAATAAAAGCAAATGTGCTTAGTGAAAGCCTCCACGCAGTGGGCTCTCAACCTCTTCTTAGTGTGCACACAGTGAGATAGTATGTCTCCCCTCTTCCTGATTCAGTTGGTTGCCAATCAACCAGCAGCATGCCACAGTACCCTATGAGCCTCTTCTTCCTCCTTAGTTGACTGTCAGGGGTCCTGGCTTCTGCTCACACAGTGCGCACAGACGCTATGAGCCTGTAGCTCTCAAGTCCATGTCTTACTGTAGCCCCTCTCCCCATCCTCTGAATCTTACATTCTTTCTGTCTATCATCTCCTGGAAAGTTCTCTTAGCCTTAAAGGGGTGATGTAAATGTCTTATATAAGGCTAGGCCTTCAAATAATCATTTATTTGTAGTGTCTTGTACAGCCTCAGGTTATTATACCTATCCCTATTCCTGAATGGAGAGGCTTTTCTGACTGAGGCTGAGAGTAGTCTTTGTGGGCAAAAACAGAGACACCTAAGGAGTGGTTTGACGCTATGTCAACTCAGTTACGTACTCACCATAGGTTCTACCTCCTCCGTGCCATGGTTTGGAGCCAGGTTGACATTATTTCCAGCTTCCTGGAGGCTTCGTGAAGTTTCATCTGTGACCTAGCCTCCTTTATAGAAACATGGCTTCCTTGTTAAACTGAGACAGTGCTAACTGTTTCGTCCAACTTTTGATTTTTCACAACAACAGTTCTTTAAATTGCCATCTTATCCATCCTGAATGACCTTTACTTCCAGAATATGATATCAGGATTTATTTCTAGAAAAATCAAGTATCTATTCATTCTGTGATATTATATTAAATGCCCATTATCTAAATTGATAACAGTGAAAATTCATGGTTTCTATCCTCCATGAGTTCATAATTATGCAAAGACAAACAAACTTCAGGTGAATAGCAGATCCGTAGTGACCCAGCTTGGGAAGCTGATTTAAACTTCATGATGCAAAATTCTCTTTGCTCTGGCATGTAAACTGTGTCCCTCCCTGATTGTCTAGCTCTCGTGTCCTTGCTTGCTATGAACAAGCGCTCATGGGGGTGACTGGAGGTGCTCACTTAACAACTATACTTTGTTCGAGCAAATCTTGTCTGAACTGCATCTTAAGAGAATTGCCCAGAGCATGTATTGCTCTAGCATCCCCTGGAATGAGATTCCAGATGTCTCCTGAACAATCAGCTTAATGAAGTTCAGAGCCGCCGTCCTCTCTCCCACACAGTGGACTATTTTTAAATCGCTATGTTAATGTGTTGTTCTGCTCACTTTGACTGAATTTACTCCTCCTTAACATTCATTTTGGCAGTGATGTTCTTAAGCACACACACACAAAAAAAAAAAAAAATCAGGAGTATTATCTTCAGGAGAAAACATTTCTCAACATCCATGTTAAAAGCCCTGCATACCTTTTGCTGAAGTAAAGAATTAACATCATTAATTCATTTCATCTTGTTTACATGGCTTTCCCACAAATAGTTGGGATCTCAAGTAAATTTTTGCACTAGTATCTAGGTCACCATTAATACTTACTTTCTCCTTTGTAAAACATTATAATTATCGTATTTCTCTTGGCGTTCTTTCCACCCAGCTTTTTATAACCAGCATATTTGTTCTGTTACTTCTTATGGGTCACTGCATCACTTCAAGTTCTCCCCAAGTGAAATTGTCTCCCATATATTTAACAAGACCGATTATTCAGAACATGTTGACATCTGAAAAGCGACAAAAGAAAAGACAATCAAATGAGACAGACTACACACCCAGGTGTAAGCATGGTAGTTGCAAAGTTGCATCACTGAGAAAGTGACCTTTCCTCTCAACTCACAGCAGCAATGCATTGAAGGAAGCTGGACACGTCCAACGGGCATAACAGCTGGAGGCCAGGAGAAACCCTGCAGCAGCAAACTGTGAGCAGCAAACAGGAGAGCTCACAAAAGCTTAACGGTTAGGGGGCCTGGGCCACAGAACAGAGGTGACAGCTGCTCTCGTACGGCCTGAGTGACCTTCATGAGTTAGAATATGACTCAACAATCGCCAGGAGTCATGAAGAATGCTAACCCAATACAACTGACAGTCCATTCACTCATGTGCTCATCGTGTGTGCGCCTGTGTGTGTGTGTGTGTGTGTGTGTGTGTGTGCGCCTGTGTGTGTGTGTGTGTGTGTGTGTGTGTGCCTGTGTGTATGTGCGCCTCTGTGTGTGTGTATGTGCCTGTGTGTGTGTGTGCGTGCGTGTGTGTGTGTGTGTGTGTGTGTGTGTGTGTGTGTGTGTGTGGTGGTCAGATGCTGACCTTGTATACTGTTCTCCAAGATCCACCTACCTTTCCTCCGACCCTGGGAGAAAGTATCTCACTGACCTGGAGCTCAGCTTGCATGTTTAGCTGGTGAACCATAAGGATCCTCCTGTATCTGCCTCTTGACCCATGAGATCACCACCCTTGGCTTTGTTTGTTTGTTTGTTTGTTTTTTATGTGGATATTGAACTCAAATCCTCATGTCTGCACAGGCAGCACGTTCCTCCTGAGCCTCTGCGTCAGCCCCTTGTTTGCTCCTTTACCAGGTGAAGCACACAGACCGCATCTTCCCACCAGTGCCCCTGTTCCACACTAAGTGGAACAATACATGGCAATTTAGAATACTCAAAATTGTGGTAGAAAATGACAGCATTTAGGAGGACGACATGATAACATTATACTGTAGATTCAAAAAAAAAAGTAAAAGAAGAGAATTTACCACTCAGTTAAGCAGCTAATCAACCCACAGCTGCCCCTTCCACTAAGGTTTGAAGTTTCCCTGAAGTTTTTCTTCAGACCCCACTTGCCTGCTCACCCTCTCACAGATTTCCAGTCAGATCTCACTATGGACTGTGAATGAGTACTCTTTCTAAAAATGTACCCCTGCCATAGCTACAAAAAAACAAAAAAAACCCCATATATTTAAGATATATTTTCATATAACACTCATATTTTCAAGCATTTAACATTATATTTATCATTCTCTGGAATTGTCTAATAGGCAGCAAATATGATAAAATGGAATAGGCAAACACAAATATTAATAGCAACAAATGGGCCATCTGTTCAGAGGAGTTAAACAATGGACTTTCTGCAAACTCCACACTGTAGAGACATATTCTTATATTGACAAAGCACTATCCCCTCAGACAACTTGATTAATAGATCAATATTTACTAGAAATTACATTTTCTTGCATGAATTTAATCGTAGATTTATAACCCTTATAAGGTAAACTACACACAAACAAAAGTCTAGGAAACTGCATTTCGGTAGCTTTAGATTAATTGCTGAGGGTTTGCTCTTGTTTAAGACTCTGGAAATCTGTGGTTCTTTTAAACTCTGTGAAATCTTAGGGAGAAAATCAAAGTCAGTGTTTTAGACTCATACAGCTGATGGACTCATTAATGATTATTTCAAAAGCACTAGCTAGGCCCATGTTCCTAGCACTGTTTTCTGCCCTTTGTTCTAAACAGCAAGGTGCTGTCAGTGGCTACTGAACCAAGAACTAATCTCTCAGAGAGCTGTGTTTCTAAACATTAATTAATTAGCCCAATGAATTATTTTAAATGTTCAGAGCACTTCAGTGTGGTACTGGAATTACAAGTCTTTTCAACTCTACTGAAAGGAAATGCACTGAGAAGCCAACTCTACTGTCTTTGCTTAAAATAATAGAAACTATTTGGCCACATCAAAAGCCACTTCAGTAAGTCATACTTGGGTCCATGATTCTTTTAATTTGAAGATGATATTATGATGAGAAAATGCCATTAATCACATATAGATAACCATAAGCATATGGAGAGGTAGCCATGTTGGAATTACTGTGCTATTTGTGGGAGTTATTGAAGGCATGCTGCAGTTTCCCTTAAATGTATGGCCAGTTTCAAACCCTGACATTTCATATTTAGAGGAAGTGCTGTCAGCAATTGTCCAAACTGAGAATCTGACAGAAAAACTGCAATGCCTCTCAACACAAAGAAATCCACTAAGCCTAGAAAAAAAGACCAAGTCGTGTGCCAATGACTAAGACACAGGTCAGAAAAAGCAACATGAGACCCAGCTGTTTGAGGTTAGACACAGGTATAATTATATCAGAAATATTTCTGAGGATACAGCCTCTGAAAATCTGCAAGTTAGGAAAAAGAGTATGTATTAAACTAAACATAAAAAAAAAAACCACAAATGCCCAAGCACAGTTTGCATTATTTTCCTGGCAAAATGAATATATGAACTAAATTGCTATATGTCATGTAAATAAATGGAAATTAATCCACAACTTTTACCATTAATTCTATCTTGTTGCATTATAAAACTAATATTCAAAAGACTGGTGAGTTAGGAAATTGCAAATTTGACTGACCACTTCATCTTTTCCTATTCCCTTCTCATTTTACTACTCATTTATTGATGCCCTTAACTATAAAAATCTATAAATTACATTTTTCCTAGTCAGGACCTCAGTGCTACTGCTTGTGATCCTTGTCTGAGACCCAGGAGAAGTGCACAGCGCCTTCTCTAACAAGCTAACGCTCCGGTTGGTATCATCATATCTTACTTCAGTCATCAGCCCCGACACAGTAATAGTGCTAGGGAACCTAATGCAACTGAGGACAAACTACCAAACTACCAGCAGAGGCATGCAAACTAAAATTTAAAAAAGAAAGAGAAAGCAAAAGTCAAAACAAAATTGCAAGGTATAGCCATCCTAAGAGAAATACAGAACACAAAGAAGAAACGGAACAATGTTTGAGAATACCTCACACACACACACACACACACACACACACACACACACACACACCTCCACAGCCTCAGGGTTCCTCACTATTAGAGCACAAAGACGATGACATAGCTGAAACACTGGGAAAGGATGGCATACTCTTCTTTAATAAACCATTAATGGCCACAAAACAGTCAGATAAAAGGATGAATAGAGTCAAGCAATTAATTCAGGAGCTAACCAAAAAAATGTTGGTAAAATTAATAAAAAATAAAATAAAAGTCAGACAAGAAAACTGAAGCCAAATAAATAAAAAAATAAAAATGCTGAAAATGGAAGAATAATCCCATCAAATAAAAAGCACAGTGGAAATCATCAACAAAGAAGACTTAGAAGAAAGAAGTTCAAGGGTGAATGGCAAGGCTGAAACAATGTATTCAGGAACGTATAAAGACAACCCCTAGCAAGTATGTGAAAAGCTTCCAAGAGCTTTCAGATATTCTCAAGAGCTCAAACGTAAGAGCCTTTGGGATAGAAGAAAGAACTGAAATAAAGTCTAATGGCAGAGACGAGCTATTCATGAGATAATAGCAGGAAGTTTCTAAAACCCAAAGAAATGGAAATTCAAGCAAAAGAGCATCAAGAAAGCCAAAGAGAAATGACCAGAGAAGAACTTTACTATATTGAGGTCAAGACATTAAAAACACAAAGCAATATTAGAAGTTTTCAGGGTAAAACACAAACTTACTTACAAACCAAAACAAAAGCCATAAAATAACTGTCAGCCAAAATTGCTATATTCAGCAATTTTATCTTTTATAATTGATGGGGAAAGTAATGGTTCAAAACAAATACAAGCTAAGAAAATGAATATAAAGCAATACTGCAAAAAAAATCTTAGAAATATACCCTATGAAGAGAAAAATAGGAAAAAGAGTTTCATTTCCAAGAGAACAAGAAAATATAAATTTGTGAGAGTGATACAAAGGACAGTTAGGAAGAAATCTATCATGTAAAGCACAGGAAGCAAGGAAACTCTAGTATTAATTGGGAGGGATTAAAAAAGAACATGTGTAACAACCCAACCAACACACCCATCAGAAACAGCAAATCTCTTAATAATAACCTGGAATAAAAATGGTCTCAACTCACAAGGTAAAAGCTGAAATTAAAACAACAAATTCCAACTGTCTTTTGTTCACCACCAGAAACACACACCAGAAATAAACACACAGGAGATAAAGGATACTAAATTGCTCTCCAAGCAAATGGAAGCCCCAAGAGAGTTGTCATACTATTCTCGTTTGTGACAAAGTAGACTTCAAACCAAGCTATTTGGGAGAGATGATGGTTGTGGAATATATTAAAAAGCCACCCATGAAGAAGGCGGTGATGATAAATATTTGTGCATCAACAGTTTGGGTTCCCAGCTTCATCAAATACTACAAGGCATGAATGACCAGATTGGTCAGATAGTTCTTGATACAATAGTGGGATAGTTCAAAACTCCAAACTCATCAGTTAGGTCATCTAAACTAAAAGTCAAGGAAGAATCTTCAGAGCTAAACTCTATCTAAACACATATCACCCAACAGATATAGAATATACAACCTTCCCAGTAACCCACAGAGGCGTCTCTAAAACTTATTCCATCATAGGCCACAAAGCAAGCCTTAACACGGGAAAAAACAAACAAAATAATTACTTTCATTTGATCAAGTCATTGTAAAATAAAAACAGAATTAGACAGTAAAAGAGACTACACAAATATCTGAAGATTGAGTAATACACTTTTGAATGAACGTGAGGTCACTAAAGAAATCATGGAGAAATTTTTAAATGTTGAAAAGAAAAAAGAACAACCATAATGACACAACTTCCAAAAACCTGTGGGATGTAGTTAAGGCAATGCCCAGAATGCCAGATGAATTTATATAGCTTTAAATATTTAAATTAAAATATCAGAGAGAGGGAGAGGGAGAGGGAGAGGGAGGGAGGGAGAGAGAGAGAGAGAAAGAGAGAGAGATCTTAAATATACTGGCAAATGAGATATCTCAAGATTCTATTAAAATAAGAATAAGTATAATTTAATTATGGTAGACAACATGAAGTAATTGAAATTATGGTAGAAATTAGTGAAAAGATGTAAAGAGCAATACACAAAGTCAATGAGAGAATATTTTTCTTGAAAAGATAAATGAGATGGAGAAAAAATCCTAGCCAAACTAAAAGAAATAGAACAAAATTTGAAATTTATAAATGAAAAGGCAGATGAAAATTACAGAATATTTTAAAACTTTTATTCAAAAGTTCAATACTCTAAAAGAAATGGTAATTCTTGACAAATATCACCTATTAAAAATAAAAATATATAATCAAGTTAAGTAAATTCATAGTAAATAATTGTATTAAGACAATAAAGGAAGTTTCAACCAAAAGAAAAGCCCAGGATTAGACAAACTCAGCGATGAAGTCCACCAAATGTCTAAGCAAGAGCCAGTGCCGACACATCTCAACTGTTCTACAAAACATATAGAGAAAGAACATTTTCAAACTCATTATGGAGCCAAAGTTATCCTTATTTTAAAATAAATAAGGGTAGCACAATGAAGGAAAATCTACAAAGCCATTTCCCCATTGAACATGGATAAATCTCAAGGAAACACCCACAAGCTGAGTTGGAAATAGATTAAAAAGACAAACATCAAAACTACATTGGTTCTATGCCAGGAATTCAGGGTTAGGTCAATATATGCAAATAAGTAGATGCTGTACAACATATAAACAGGGGATTAATATGTAGAATATATAAATAACTTCAAATTTTGGTCACTAAACAAAATTTTTCCACCAATCAATAAATATTTATTAACCACCTATTATTTGTTGAGATTTGTGCTCGGCCCTGAGGGTATAAAGCAGAGGTGATTTTCAAAAATTTTGATACATTTTTGAATTGTAGAAATGTTGATACATGTTGAATTATAGATACAGACCACACAGGACCCAGCTAGAGCAGCCAGAGAAGATGACTTATAAATAATTGGTCAGTGTGCAGGTGGCTTAGTTCTGGCTCCCAGTTGGGTGACTCTAGACGCCACGCAATTTGCAGTCTAGGGAGAGCTCCTCGTAGTGATTGGGGGATTCTGAATGTGGTAAGTGTTGTGCTAAACAAATTTTTAAAATTTATTTTTAATTTATATCTTCACTTTACATCCAGATCGTAGTGCTGTTCATCCTCTCCCCCACGTCCTTATCTCCTAACCCTTTTTCCCCATCCACTTCTCCTCAGAAAAGTGAAACACCAACAACAACTCACGCCAGCACCTCAAGTTGCATCACGACTGAGCTCCTCCTCATCTACTGAGGCCAGACAAGGCACCGGGTTAGAGCAAAGTAATCGAAAGCAGACAACAGAGTCCGTATCATGGGCAGCACCCATTCTGCTTATTAGGGGACCCACAGAAGATCGAATCGCCCATTAGTTACATATGTGTAGGGCACCTTGGTCTAGTCCACGCATGCTTTTTGGATGGTGCTTTCATTTCTGTAAGGCCCCTTGGGTCTAGGTTAGTTGACTGTGTTGGTTTCTTGCTGCATTCTTGCTGTCCGGCCTCCAGGTTCTCCTGTCCTTCCCTCCCGCTCTTCCACAGGACTCCAGGAGCTCTGCTGAGTAATTGGCTGGGAGTCTCAGCATGTGGTTTGATTGGCTGTTGGAGAAACGGGGTTGTGGGTGGGGAGGGGTTCTCAGAGAACTGTTAAATTAGGCTCTGTAAACATAGCAGAGGATCATTAGTGGTGTCAGGGATTGGTTCTCTGCCATGGCGTGGGGTCCCAGGTTGGGCCAAGCTGGTCATTCCCGCAGTCTACTCTTGTCTTGATCTCTGCACATCTTGTAGGCAGGTTACATTTTGGTTCGAAGGTTTTGTAGGTGGATTGGTGCTCCCCTCCCACCACTGTAGGCCCTGCCAAATCACGCAGTCACTAAATGGGCTAATGAATTGAATAGACAGCTCTCAAAAGAATTGCAAATGGCCAGCAAGTGTTTGAAAAGGTGTTCAACAACATATGCAGTTAGGGAAATTCAAATTTAAAAACCTTTGGAATTCAGTGTCACCTGTGTCATCATTAAGAAAAGAAACAAGTGCTGGAGAAAATGTGGGGTAAAAAGACTCCTAAGTCACTCTTGGTGGGCATCTGTACTGGTGCTGCTACTGTGGGAATCAGTGAGCAAGTTTCCCTAGAGCAATCTTGTGACCAAATTTTATGGTTGGTAGAGTGTACCCAGAGGACTCCAAACCTAACAGTAGAAATACTTGCTCATCCATGTCCATTTCTGCACCACTCATAATAGCTAATAAATGAAGACAGCTTAGTCCTCAAGCAACATATGAAGGACAGATAAAACGTGATATATATTTCCAATAGAATTTTATTCAGCCATAAAGAAAACTGAAAACAGAAAGAATGAAAGAACATTTGCAGGGAAACTTATAAGAGCCACTGTTTTGTGTGCCAATTTTAAAGGATCTTAAAAATAATAGATAAGATAGATTATAGATAGATAAATGATGACAGATAGATAGATGATAGATAGATAGATACATAGATACATAGATAGATAATAGATAGATAGATGATAGATAGATAGATACATAGATAGATAGATAATAGATAGAGAGATGATAGATAGATAATAGATAGATAGATAGATGATAGATAGATAGATGATAGATAGATAGATACATAGATAGATACATAGATAGATGATTGTATCAAAGTTGGAATGGAAAATGCTGTGCTCTTTATGTCTTCTTTGGGCATTTGTGTTGACTAGCAAGAATTTTTTTTATTCAATTAAATTTCTTCATACAATATGTTCTAATCACATTTCCCTCCCTGAATTCCTTCTAGAACCAACCTCCCCACCTCCCTATTCACTCAACTCCACACCCTTTCTTTCTCTCTGTGTTTAGAAAAAAAATAGGCAAAAAGCAAACAAACAACTAAACAAACTGTAAGAAATAATGAATATGTTTTTGAAGTTAGACATTTTAATTCAGACACTGACTCTGGTCTTTTCTGATTCTTTGCTGGCCGAGGCAATTGTGTCTCAATTATCTTCCAATTATAGAGAAGCACATTTTCTCTCTCTGGAGTGTAGTGTGGATTAACCAAGACAGCAGCTAGGCATTCTTGATCTTAATGCTTGGCACAGGGTGAATGTTCAGCAGATGCACTCCTGTTTGTCTCTTCTTCCCCTTTGTAACCTTAGTCTCCTTATCTAGCTTTGGGACACCAAATCAGAGCTAATAGAGACAAAGCCAGCATAAGGCTCTACTACTAGCACAACTAATAAGTTAGTCTGTACACATTCGCAAATGCCTTGGAGACGGACAAGATCTCTCTTCCTTCAGAAGCGGGTAATAGAGAGGGCAATCATCCTTTCACAGTGGCAGAAGAAAGCTGTTGTTTGTCTACCCTTATACAGAGAATACAGTTATTCAAAGAAAGTAGCAAACATACAAAGTTATGTATTCCAGTGACTTCATTATGGAAATACCCATCTAGAATTTGCAAAAGCCTATTTTGTGTATGTTATGTATGCTGTGCTTTTCATATTTGTTCTAATAAATTTATGATTATACTTGATGATATGGACCAGTTCTCCAGACAAATATCCATTCTTAGACATGTATCAACTGTTGTTTAAAGTGGTCATATCTACCTCAGTTTCTCCATTCTACTCCCTCCATATCCTGCCAGTGAGTCTTCTTCTCAACAACATGACTCAAGAAAATATAACTTACTAAGGGAAGTCAGTATTATCCATACATACATGGGTCCGGGGCCAGCCACTGGAACAAGAAAACACTCCCAGGAACATATCCACACCCAAAAGTTATCCTTCTTCTCCCAGTCACTATCAACTGTCAATAGCTCCTAAGTAAGGAGGGGGCTTGGCACTGCCTACTCCATCTATGCTGGAATTTAAGACCTTTGTATATGTCTGGCTATAAGACACAACAACAACATGATTCACTTTGCATAGGTAGCTCATTGTGAACTGTGCTCTCTGTGCTCTGAGGAGTTCAGTCATGATCTTAACACAGGCTGTAGACATCTGAAATGTCACCTTGGCCTAGGAGACTTGCTTCCCAGGTGGCTGAGTGCTGGCGATGAAGCTGGAGATGATTATTATCAGGTTGTCTCAACTCTTTAGCATGTGATCCACCCCCCAATACAAGTATATTAGATCCTCATGACCAGCTATCTAGGGCCACACTCTAGTGCCCACTCTAGGGAAACAAGCAGAAAACAAAGACAAAGATACACTGGCTTCTGTGATCTAGCTGCAAAGTCCACACACCATTTCCTCCATAATTAAAAATCATATATACATTATAAAGGACCAAATAAGGATATGGATACTATGTGACAGGGGTCATTTGGGACATTTGGGGGATGTTTCTTGGTTAAATTCAAGTAATAGTTATATAAATGCATGCATGTGAGAAATTGATTAAGCTGTGTATATACTTGTGTATTTTAGCCTCTGAATATAACTAAAGCTGGTAGATATTTTAAGGCAACATCTAAAAGTTATTATTTGTAAATGTTGCTTAAAATGCCACAAAGAGCGCCAGATGTAGTATGGCACACCTTCATTCCCAGTACTCCGGAGGCACAGGCAGACCAATCTCTGAGTTCCAGGCCAGCCTGGTCTACAGAGTGAGTTCCAGGACAGACAAGGCTACACAGAGAAACCGTGTGTCTAAAAACAAACAAGAAAACAAACCAACTCCCATAATGAGTTTATAGTGACATAGGAATAAGATCCAAAACCTTGACCAATCATTATTTTATCAGAGTTTTTCCCTGTGCATCTGGATCTCACATGGAAGCACCATCAGTGTTTTGTCCTCACAACCCATGACTTTGCAAGGGTAGAGAAACACCTTGGGACTGGCTCAAGTCATAGTGCGCTCAGTCTCCCTTTTGTTAATTTTCAATGTCCAGCATTCTTTCTGGACAAAATGTAGTGGTTCTTTCTCCCAGTCTTGTTAAGTATTTCACAATATTAACAAACACAATAGGATTAACAACTTCCTCTACAAATCCAACTTTCTGTTTCTGATGTTCTCCACCAAGCTGGTGCAGTGCCAACCTGTCTGCCCTATGGGAGCAGGAGGATAATGCTGCATTGAGGAAAGCAAAGAGCCAAGCCACACGGGGTTACCCAAGGGGACAACTGGAAGACAGCCTGCAGCCATTAGCCTGTGTGATGTCATTTTGATTGTGTTGTCCCAGAGACAACTAACTGCAAGAGACCGGCACATCTTTTAGCTAAGGAATTGTAAACTAGAGGCAATGAAAAGAAAAGCTAAGCAACTGAACAACAGCCAAATTGCCACATCTGAAAGGAACCTCAAGTCATTTACTGGACACTTGTTAAGTTGGCAGCAAAGGGAATGTTCTCCCGTCTATTTTGGGAGTTAATGCCTAGGAACCCATGTTTTATGTCTTACAAGAATTTACACACAAACTTCAGCAAGTAAACACTGTGGCTGCCCACAGTGGAGGGCTTGGAATAACCCCAAAATGATTAGATGTTAGCAAATTAACAACAATGACTGGTGATGATGATGATGATGATGATGATGATGACGATAGCAAAGGTCACTTCTCTGGACCTCTGAAAGCTGAGTCAAGACATGTGCCTCGAGTCCACCTGCTATCACAGTGTCTATGAGGCCAGCTATAGCTTCAAGACCACCCTAGGCAAGAGGAACTTTGACTCAGAAAGGGATTTTCAACCTGGGTGACCATATCACAGGAATGGTTAAGAAAATGTGGTTTTCATACACAGTGGATGAGTTTTCTACCATAAGGAAATTCTTGAAGTCCTGTCATCTGCAGTAAAATGGATATAATTTGATATCCACATATTAAATAAGTTGAGTCAACTTCAGAAAAATATTATGCTTTGTCTCACTTGTGCTTTTGAGATTTTTATAGAGATACATAAAAATTATATATGATATATACACATACACATATATATGTAGTATTGAAACTGTAGCAGGCCTCATAGACACTGATGGCAGGTAGGCCTGAGGTACATGTTTTGCCTCAGTTTGGGAAGATCTAGAGAAGCAAACTTAGCTACTATCATTATCTATTACTATCATCATCATCATCATCATATATATGTATGTATAGATAGCTACATATAATACATACATATAATGCAATCATATATATTTATGACAAAAATGTCAAAATAAAACTGTCTTGGGGAGCAAAGGAGACTATCAGGAGGGGAAAGGGAGGGGAAGGGGCCTAGGAAGAAGTATACTGGACCTACAATACCTCTGCTTGTTCTTTGGCTTTTCTGGAGGTTTATGCTTGCACAGCTTGGCTCTTCTCTGTTCTCTTCTACATAAACTTTAACTTTGTGCACTTCACGAGATAGAAATAGTTTCTTAGAAGCATTCAGACAACTGCTTGCAGAAAAATCATACTTTTTTGGCAGATTTTAGACAACAAACATCCCAATCGATGTATTTTGGGAAAAGAATGATGCATCAACTTATCTAAGAAGTGGCTTATGTAATAAGTCTAAAAGATGGAGACTCTTAAGAAAGATGATATGAGCCTCTCCTAGACCAGAGCTTTGTACACCAAGGGCTCTGTCAACTTTACCTTGGGCCAGAATGAGGCTCTGCCCAGGCAGAAAGCCCATGTTGCTGCCTCCAAGGCATTAAACAGTCATTGGGAATCTAAGCATTCATCTATAGTAAATGAATTACTTGACAGGTCATTTACAAATTAAAATATAGAGATTACCTACGTGCTGTGGCAAATCTAATTTTAATTTTAATGGTCCTGATGATAAGAAAAAGTTCACATTGATTTTTTAGGCAAATGTGTTGAGCAAATGTGCTTTATAAATCCAATGGTTTCTATTGAAAGCTCACTGTTTACTAAAAAATAATTGTGGTTTGGTGTTTACTGTTGTGGCAGTTAATATTGTCAACTTGACAGTGTCTAGAATCACCTAGGAGACAAACTTTTGGGCATGCCTGTGCAGGAGTTTCCAGACTGTATTAACTGAGGTGGGGCAAGCCACCTGAGAAGTAGACAGCACTGTTCCATGGGCTGGGATCATGGTCAGAATTCAAAGGGTAAGGAATGGGAGCATTGTGGGGAGCCATGCTAAATTCAGCCATGTTAGAAATTCTTTGCTTAGCCTGCATGCTGAGACCTTTGAGTTGTTGACCCTTGCTGAATGAGGTCTTGTGTTCTAGGCTATCTTTGGATTGTCTACCCAGAGGAATAGGGAAGTCCTTACAGGGAGCTATTTAGAGGATTGTATTCTTGTCTGGGGCCTAGTGGAAGTGAGGTTACAATAGATCTTGTGTTAACCTTGATATATAAAGTCTACTCAGGGCCTGCATCTAAAGTGAGTCTTGATCAGAAATCTCCAGACTTGACTAATTTTTCTCACGTCTCTTCAATCCCCACTCCCTCTTCCAGGGAACCCTGTTCGATAGATCCCATGGACCAGGACAGAGCACCAACATTTGGCTCCCCCTGCTCCTGCCACAGTGCCCTCCCACCATGACAGACTGTTGGCCCTCCAGTGGGAAGGTGAAATAAACACCTACCTTCCTTAAGTGGACATTGTCAAGTATTTTGTCACAGAATAAAAGGAACTAATCCAGCTAGGCTGAAAACCCTCTTGACTGATACTGTTCTTACCGTTAATTATCAGTTACACTGTTTACCTAGCAATTAGTGAGTATAAAGTGCCTCGCATATATATTTGTTTCTCTGTGGTTTAGAAAACATCCCTGAGAGGCTATATCATTAATGGGATGCTCTTTCCTTTATTTGTAGTCTTTTCATTTCCTTGTTTACTTGTTTTGGGGTAGCACAAAGAATTGAACAGGGGACCTCAAATACGTTAGACAACCACTCTACCTTTAAGCCTTAAAAAAAGCCATTGTTTAGATTTATTTATTTATTTTGTGGAGTCACACAAATTTCCTACGGCTACCCTTGAGTTCATGCTGTAACCCAGGCAGAAGCTTAACTCTTTCTCCCTGCTTCAGCTTCCTGAGTAGCCAGGAGTGTGCGCCTGCACTCAGACCTCACTATTTTTACATTTTGACAAAGCTGGCAAATGTAGGGAGAAATACTTCTCTATTGCCTGGTACCAAGAGCATTTTATCCTTGATTTTATAGTGGAAACATATGAAGGAAAATGCAGACTTCTATAAGGCTCTTCCTGAATTTTCTAGGACATGGCTCCTATCCCCCGGATGTGCAGTCATTAGTAAGGACAATGGAAGTGTCGGGGGTATACACAGGGCCACAGACTTGAAGCACGCTGACAATCAAATTCTTACATCTCCTCAGGGTCTGGCAATCGGACTTCAGTTTTGCACATGAAGAAGGATGTTAGTTCAATGGCTTCTACAATGCCTTGAATAGGAAACGTCCAGAATAAGCTGAAGCACGTTCAAGATCAGCTTCATAGTTCTATGAATTTTGCAAATATAAAAGCGTCTCTGTTCAAAACCACAAAGATTAAAGGGACCATTGTCAGCCTGAAAGCACCGTCTGGCAGTGCTCCTTCCTGCTTGTAGCCACTGGAATGAGGACAACATGTTTTCCCTTCCAGAGCGGCCGTTCAACCCCAACTTAAGTTACCCATGGACCCCATGCTGTTCTTTGTGTGCCTTTAGCTGCCTGTGTGCTGTCTCCGGGCACGCAGGGATGCTGTAGCTAAGAGAACTCTGCCTTTACTCTTGGCATTGGATACAAGAGGCATGCAGTGTCACAGAATTCTTTGTGAAAGCAGAACACTGAATAAATCACAATGGTTATAATATGCCCATAAAATAAGAACATATCCTCAGTATAGAACTTTTGAGATTTTTTTTATTAAATTAATCATGATATTTAAAGTTAGATGAGGAAGCATTCTGCCAATTTGCATCATGTGGGAGGAAAATTCGATAAAACCACAACCCCACTGAGAACAACTACAACAGTCAGGTCAAATACAAAACAAATTTGTTGATAGATGGCGGAGGTTCTGAGGGATGAGGCATCTGAAGGACTAAGGTCTTAGAGAAAAGAAAGCTTCACGTGAACTGCTCAGGATACAGCTTGGTTGTGGTGGGCACCGGTGATGAAAACACCAAACAATGGCACACCTTGCTCCCTCCCCCCACCCCCCACTGCAAAGCAGCAGGGCCCACAGCTGCACAGCGGGAAATAAAACAAAACTTGGAGTTTGCTGCCATCTGTGATGAGACAGCCCAGCACCCTGAGAAGGGAGAGGAAGGACAACACACCTATTCTAGGAGTTCATGCTCCTTGAAGCCTCGGTGGCTCCTCAATATGAGGCCCTAAAGCCTTTCCTGTCTGAGAGGAGCAGCACAGTCGCTAGCAGCCTGGCTGCAAAGGAGAGGATTATAAAGAGCAGAGGCCTCCTCCATCCCGTTCACTCCCTACCCATGGGGTGAAGCAGACTTAGTCAAGCCCTGTCTGCAGCACGCCTCAGCTCTGAGTCCCTTAGCTGCCTGTGGGACTAAGGTCATCATCTCCGTGACTGTCACCAGTTTTCTATACTGAGCATTCATAGCATCTCTGTACTTTTGGATTCTCTGTATTTATTGTTCCTCCTGCTTGGATCTGACTCTCTCCTTTCCCACCACAGTGCTACCCTCGCCTACCCCACCACTAACACTCTCCTAATGCTTGCACCCCTAATGACCAGTTTCATTCAACTCAGCTCTCCAAATATCCTGATTTCTTTTTAAGTTTACCCGTCTGTCATTTGATATTTCCCTACTATTCTGTCTCTCCCATCTGATCTCCAGGAAACAATTCAAAAATCCCTTCTAACTCAGTATCTAAGATACAAAAATGCCAGCTTAGAATAAAAAATGTCACCTCAGAATAGCTGGTTAGTCAGTTCACTGTGGGATGGTTATCCTCAGCTTCGTAACGAATTCTACAGATCCGAAGACCTGACTTTTCCCTTAAAATATCCCATAAACCCACTATTTGACTAACTGTGGTTCCATCCACTGCCAACTTGCCTGTGGCCATGATACTTCGCCACTAACCGCTCTCTCTGTACAGCCACACATCCTCTCTGAGGTGCTGTGTAATTTATCCACAGGGGCCTTTTGTACCTTGCAGCCCTAATCACACCACTCCTGTGTTTGAAAACTTCCATCACTTCTAGGAGCTTTTATGGACAAAATCTGGTCACTGTCAATCGCTCTGGCTGCACGGTGTGCCATTCTCCCTCTGGCTCTTTATTCCCGGCCAACTGTCCAGCTCTCAGCCCCTTAAATAAACCATGCTCCCTCCTGCCTGATATCTTTTGAACAGACTATTCCTTCTTCCCACAATGCCCTTCCCAGATCTTTTGTCTGTAGAGATAACACCTACTCATTTCCCCCCCAGGTTTGGTTCAAATAGCACTGCTCAAGGAAGCTTTTCTGGTCCCCTGTGCCTGATTCTTCTGAGAGCCTCAATGTATCTGGGTGTTCCTTATGGCAGCTGTGCTTTTGTATTTGTTGTTTTTCTTTCTTTATCATAAGTGTTCCACTCCCCCCAGGGCCGACCACACAGTGAGCCCCATGAGGCTACAGACCCCACCTGCTTTGTTCTCATTGTGTGACCTACTCAGGACAGTCAGACCTACTCAGAAGGCCCGAGGAGTACATGCAAAAGGACTGGATGCATTGGTGTCTGGTGGACAGCGGAGCACAAAGGTACAGCTTTTTTGTGAACCCTCAGCTAGCAAGGAGAGCAAGACGCGCTGTGTCTTGTAAGTTTACTTAGGAAAGCAACATTTCTCCCCAAACCAAGTCCTCCTGTTATTAAATCACATTTACCTACCTCAGTGGTACACTGGGAACTCACCACCACATCCTGATGGGTAGCTAGTGACTCAGACTCCCCTCTTCCTGCAGCTGCATGCACGCACATGCACACACACACACACACACACACACACACACACACATATATTCTTGCTCTAAAACTGAAATTTCATAAGGGATTTTGTTTCACTCTACCTTTGATTCCAATAGAAAGTATGAAACTGAGTAACAATGAACACATTTGATATCCTTTTAAAATAATTTATTTAATTTTATTGCATTTGCATTGGCATCTTGCCTACATTTATGTCTGTGTGAGTGTGTATGTGACAGTTTTGAGCTGGCATATGAGTGATAAGAACTGAACGTGGGCCGTCTGGAAGAGCAGCCAGTGCTCTTAACTGCTGAGCCAGCTCTTTAGCCCCCACATTTTATTTCTTACAGTTGTAGTTGTTGAGGCGTCCAGGGTTGAGGGGTCAGCATCTGGTAAGGGGATTTACAAACTGTGTTCTCTCCTGGTAGGAAGCAAAAGGATGAGAGACAACCGAAGCCAGAGGGAGGAAGTGAGCAAAAGAGCAACTAGTAACTCACGCCAAAGTGTCCACCTCAGTCCGTCCTCAGCACTCAGCACCTCTCCGGGCTTCCACCTCTCACCACAGTGTGCCTGGGCATGACGTTTTTAACACAAGAGTGTGGGGAACCATTCAAACTACAGAGCCTTCTGACATCTTATGTTTTTCTTTTTCTTTCTTTCTTTCTTTCTTTCTTTCTTTCTTTCTTTTTTTTTTTTTTTTTAATTTGCAGACAACCAACCTGTGAGTTTAAAAGCCCATTTGGGGCTAAAGATGGCTTAGTGATTAAGAATGTTTTCTGCTCCAATAGAAGACCTGAGTTCAATGCCTAGCACCCACAAAGGGCAGTTCAGTTTTCTCTGGAATTCCAGGTCTGGGGTATCCAATGCACATTTTTTTTTTGCCATATGTGAGCATGTGCACACATGCGCGCATGGACATGTGCGCACGTGCAACACATAAACACACATCGGTGCCTATGAATAAATAAATGATAGATAAATCATAGAGATATAGATAGATGATAGATAGGGAGAGAGAGAGAGATGATAGATGGATAGATGGATGGATGGATGGATAGAGATGATAGAGAGATAATAGATAGATAGATAGATATCAAATGATCTACAAAACACTAAATAATCTGTATTTACATTTAAATCTACTCTGGTGTTGAAACTTTATACTGTTTTATTACAGAATAAATCCATTAGTTTCCAAGGCAAAACTTATTCAAATAATTTTTCTCTCTTCTATAAGATTTTTTCTTTCTCGGTTTTTCTATTTTTTTTTTCAAAAAAATCAAATGGCCAAAATGTTAAGAAATAATATGATAAAAGACAGCAGTCTTAAAACTTCCAGTTTTCTAAACCACCAATCTCTTGTCTCTTAAGAGAATGTGCTCCTGCCCATCAGTCCTGAAGTGACATTTTGCTCCCAGTGTATCCTGTTGAATACACTTTAACAAAGGAGGGATCCGGGATGTGCACAAAGGAAGACCAAGGGAGAGCTACTGCATAATGCCGGGTTTCTTGGGGTGCATATCGCTCCCTCAGATTATTTGCTGCAGACATTTAAGCATAATAAAAATCATATTCTGCACAGATAAAATCAATTCCCTCCATTAAAAAGTTGTCAACTGTGAGCATCTTAAAATAGTCCATCAAATTATGTGCTAAAAGGGGTCAATTGGGGAGAATTTCAATAAAACTGCCATTGCTGTCTGTTAGTAGCCGATATTTTTGTCTTAATTGCCACAAATACAATGAGATAATTTTCTTGGAGAAAAAAAAATCTAAAGGTATCATCATTTAAGACTAAAATATTTTACGTAAAATAAGAGTTTTTAGACAGTGGTTCAGGTATTTGTACTACCTTTGTCCTCTTCCTCTGTGGCCTGGCAAGGGCACCCTGCCAGCAGGGAAGTGATCAACACTGTGGGCCAGAGTCCATGCCAGAAGCAGTCCCTACTCCCCATATTGTGGGACCCATAAGGAGACTGCGCTGCCTGTCTACTACATCAGAGCAGAGGGTCTAGGTCCATATCATGCCTGGACCTTAGTTGGCACATCAGTCTCTGTACTGTAACAGCTCATATCCATTTACACTGGAGCACTTGTATTTGGATTTAGTTTTTTTTGTTTTTTTTTTTATCCAACACTGTAGTTGTGATGCTGTCTAATTTGGAGTATATTTATATGTTGTTTATGAAAGCATTATTTTCTTGCGTGTACTATTAAATGTGTTGTAAAACATAAGGCTCTAGTATATGAAAACAATGTTTATCAATTTGGAAGGTGGTTTAGCCTTATTAACTGGCTTTTTTCTTCTGCAAAGTTGGGGATAGAACACAGAGTCCTACACATGCTGGACAGTAGCTATCCTGCTGAGCTACACAGCATAGGACTCATCATATGATCTCTTTTTCTTTTTGAAAAAAGTGTGCAGTGTGTGCGGGTGCATGCATGTAAGTATGTCTGTGTGTGTGTGTGTGTGTGTGTGTGTGTGTGTGTCCACTGAAAATTTCAATGACTTAGCTTGTAACTGACATTTTAAAGCATTCCACATTTTATCTTCATCCCATTTTATTACTATATTAGTATTTGTTAATGTTGGAAATGATAACTAGGTGTTGGTCATCACTTTCATTCATTGCTTGACTAGAGAAACGAAGTCTTCATCAAGCAACAAGGAAATTCTGAAGTCTTTAGTCATCTCTCTTTTGTTATCCCCTAAACGTTGTCGATCACCAGGTAGTTGGTAAGATGATGTGCAGCGCAGCATCCCTTCGGAACTCCTGTAGTACAGAGCAGATCAACAGCCTGTTATCATCTCTATAAAATCCCTGGCTGCAGCCCTTAATGGGTTATAGAGGAAACTTTAGTTCTTCTAAAGTGAAAGCAGGGGTTTTATTTTTCCTAATAAGAACAGTTGATAAAGAAAAACAAATACATGTTTTTTCTATTGACACATATGAAACTGAGCAGAGATAAGAACACAGCCAAGAGAAAGGAAAATAAAGGATGGGAAAAAAGGCTAACATGAGCCAGCTTTATCCTAGGAAGCATATAAACCCCTCTCCACCTACTCTCTTGTCAAAGCCTTACAAAAATATCAGTGGCAATGGGAAAATAAAAATCAAACATGTGAGAACTTTCTTGGGCAGAAATATGCTTAAGGCATAGCCAGATCCAACTCAAGCCTTCTCTAAAGCCTATAGAAATGGCCATAACCACAGCCAGCTGGAGGCAGACCGAAGACTTCCAAAGCCCACATGTCTTATGCTCTAAATTAACTTTCTTTTTTGTTGTAGTTCACCACCTTCTTCCTAACACAGTTCTTTTCTGAGCATGTGTAGTGAGAGGGTATGATTTAGATATATATGACTTGATTTCTGTTTCCATCATATACTGAAAATAACCAAAGGCTGCAGATACCATTATCTTTATTATGTTTATTTATTTCATGTGTGTTGGGGGGAGGATAATGTGCATGCCGTGGCCCACATGTGGATGTCAGAGGACATCTTGCAGAAGTTGGCTCTTTGCTTCCATGATATGGGTCTTGAGGATCATAATCTGGAGGTCAGGACAAGGAGTAACCTCCTTTATTCCCCGAGTCATCTCTCTGGTCCGAAATATCACATCTTTCATTTACAAAGCTCTGTCAGAGAGAAAGACTTTCAAAGATTCCTTTTCTGACTAAATGAGATGGGTTTTGATAGCACATGTTGGGGACTTCCCATGTAGTGTGAAGCCCATGTACTTCCCATGTACTTCCAAGCACTGTATCATCATACTGGAAATTGATCCACACCAGGACATGATCCACACCAACCTGGTCTCGGAAAACTAGGATGTTTCGGGTTTGACTCCTAGCCCATGACACTGTTTGGAGATAGCGATATTTATAGGAGGTAAGAGGATCTTAGGTCAATGCAAGCACACCATTGAAGGGGATATTGGGAAACTAGACCTTCGTCTTCTTTCTCTACTTTTGGTTGTCATCAAGTCAGTAGCTGGCTTTATCCTGTATTCCTGAAACAACGGCATGCTTCACCACAGTCCCCAAAGCAGCAAAGCCAAAGGATCATGGACAGAAACCTCTCACAATGTAGACCAAGCATTGTTCATTTGATTAGCTAGGGCACAGTGATAAATAGAGCTGGCATGCCTCACTAGCCTTCAGCTTTCTAGTGCTGTGTCACCCTGCTAAGTTACCCATGTCCAGTAGAAGGCCACACTCAATAGCACATGGATAAGACAATTTGAACTTAACGGTTTCTTTAATAAAAAGGACAAAAAATTGTGTGGTTTGACTGTGAGGAATAGATCTGGGAGGAATTGGAGGACTAAAGTGAATATAGGAAAAATATACTATGAAAAATCTCAAAGAACTAATAAATATACATTTCTATTTAATGTATTATTTCATCAACATTAACTTTCTGTATTATCTTTACTTTCTAACCTCTTCTCACTCTTCTCAGGACTGTTGCACCGCTGTTAGCATTTGGAGGGTGTGAACACACCCACCCAAAATAAATTGTAGCCTGAACTTCCTTGTTGAAATGCTGCTTCATAGCTCATTAACTTTACTGTCTTACATTCCAGATGGGTCTCTGTTTTCTTCTAGTATTTTTTGGTGAATATTTTTGTTAACTTCTGTTTCCTCCCTTTCACCCTGAAGCACAGAAAACTCAGCTTCACAGTGAAAACACTTGAACCACACACAGGACCACAGTCAGTGGGAAATTTACCGCCTTCACTGTCTTAGCACCTTTACTTTTAATGGCTTGAAAGCAGCAGTAAAATTCATTCTCCCCCACATGTGACATCACTATTAAACCATAAACGCCAACAGAACCAATTAAATCAGTAGCAACCCTTCTACTTGAATAAACGTCACTGCTTTGGAGTGATAGTTTTGTGAGGAAGCCTCAGAGGGCTGTGAGTTAGAGCTGACCATCTCAGAATGACACGCACAGTGGCCTTTCTAGACCTACTTTCCCCAGAAAACTTCTTGTTCACATGATTCCGTGTTCTCTGCTTATATAAGGAAATACATTTTTTTTTACAACTTTGTGTCTGAAGTGTTAACAAATGACACTTTCAGAAACAAGTTTCGTTTCATTTTCCTCATCAGACTGATTTTGCTTGTGAAGATGACATTTTAGGAATTGTTGGAAAGAAATGGTGCACTTCGTCTGCGAACTGTAAGTCAGCGGATTCACGGGATTGCAGGAGACATTTACTTTTTATGTGACCTACGCATTTTATTTACTGAGTTTCTAAATGTCTTCCTTCATTAATTATCTGAAGTCCAGAGAAGTACTCTTTTGGTCATTACAGTGTGATCTGTAGCTTCTAAGTTGTAGATATAAAGAAGACACCAAGCAATGACTCTATTCTCTAATTTTCCAAAAACACACAGATTTAACTTATGATAACTGGCGTATTTTATAGAATTTTAGGTTTTTTTCCTTCAGTGTACATACAATTTTAAAAGTGATCCCATGTTTGAGAGATAGTCTGTTCTAATTAGGAGTTGTTATATGTTGTTTTAGACATGGGTATTACACTTGGAAAGAAGTCTAGGTCAGCTGATTGAAACATGTCAGTTCCCACAGAACGAAAAGAGGCTCTGCAGCCTGAGGGCTAGAGGCTCGGCCGCCTGAGGGCTAGAGGCTCGGCCGCCTGAGGGCTAGAGGCTCTGCCGCCTGAGGGCTAGAGGCTCTGCCGCCTGAGGGCTAGAGGCTCTGTTAGAGACACCTGGATACAATACAGGAGCTTTAATGCCATGTGGTTCCTGTCTACTTTGACTCTCTTTCAGTCATCAGTATTTATGGGGGAAAAAATCTCTACAAATAGATTTAGTTGATTTTACAACATAATATGGAAAGTCTATTCCATCAAGGCAGTATGCTAGACTTGTGATTTGGTCTTAATTACCTCTTTCCATCTTAAATTTAAGAGTAAGAGCCACAAAAACAGATTTTCTATATTAAATAGAAATTTATTAAGAACATCTCAATTTGATTAATATGGGCAAACATTCAACAAAGTTTTATACATTATACATCATATGTGTTTATTGATAAAGAATTCTGGCCTCTGATGCTGTAATGTTATAAACTACCATCTTTCTGCATTTAGGCTGGTACACATATGGTTATATATAACCATCTGGCTTCCTGCTCACAGAAAGATCTAATGACTACTGTCAACAACATCAGTATAAGTCAAGGCTACCCCATGACACTGATGTGTCTAGACAAGAGAGAAGACCCCTCTATAGTCATATCTTAAGACTAGTATTGTATGAAGGCAGTCAAAGGCACACAACTATAAAGACCAAATGTCATTGTCCTTGGTAAGAGTGACAGCATTCCCTCTGTCAACCACAGCCTAGCCCACCTCTACCTCCATTTCCACACACTGCCTAGCAGCCATGGAATTATCCACACCTATTGACCACAAAGCCCAGAACAAATCCCCATCACAAGCTCTACCCTAAGTCTGCTGACACATATCAGAAGCCTAGAGGTCATTTCCAACATCCTTTCATCGAGGTGCGTTCTACATCCCTGAGAAGCCCAGTCAACAGAGTGTGTTCGTTTTTGGAATGTTTCCAGTTTGTTTCACCTCAAATTTATTGTAAGCAGGGTATAGCTAAGGGAGCCAATATAGCACAGCTGCTGAACAGACTACCAGCCGCAGAGCACACTGGGAATCCACAGATACTGATGTGTTGAAAGTGAGCATCTTAGAATGGGATGAGGCTATATTTGTTTGGGATTGCGTTTGCTGACTGGTGTGAGGAAGACATTTAATAAACACATTGAACTTAGAGGCTGGGGAGAAAGTGAGTGGAGTGCTTGCCGAGTATGCAGGCAGCCCTGAGTTTGATCCCTAGCAGTGCATAAACTAAGCTTGGTGCTATGTACCCACAATCGCAGTGCTCAGCAGTAAAGGCTGAAAGACCAGAAGTTCAATGTCATCCTCAGCTTTGTGGGGAGTTGGAGGTCAGAGTGGACTATAGTTCCTGCCTCAAGCTAAACAACAACAACAATGCCAAAGCTCCCATAGAAGTCAGAGGGGGGAAATTCTTATTTTCAAAGGAGCGATGTTCCTATTGCAATGATTCCTAGAATATTCTCCAAGGAAATAGCTATCTGTGATCTATCTGTGTATCATGCAAGTAAGGTCTCAGTAAACTTGTTTGGAATGAAATTATAATGGGATTTTTGGACCAGAAATTAATAAACTGTTCAAGCCCTGGGGAACAAAGCTGAACCATTTTCTTCTGTGGTAAACAGCAATTCTTGTAAGACATTCACATTCATCACTTACAGCTTTTATTGTCTGTCAGTTGTGTACCTGTGACTGTGTTTTGATCAACTATAGCCTCTATCCCTTCCTATCCAGTCCTCTCCTGTCTCCCCACCATCTTTTCCTCCCAGTTTCATGTGCTTTTTTAATTCCACCAATTCTAGTTTTTTCTTTCAGAAGATTTTTTTGGCATATACATTTATTTTCTTACACATAAATAAAAAATTTGCATACAGCAAGAAGTACTATAAACAACCAGGGATTATATGAATGTTACATCCATGGTGTTTTGGCTAATTGTATTTGGTAACTTTGTAGAAAACATCTTTCCTATCTCAGTGATTCCAAAACTCTGAATGAGAATCAATATCCATCATATCTCATCTCTGTCAGATTAAAACATCTCTCTAGACCTAAAAACATATTAATCCCTACATAGCTAAGGTTAATTTTAAAACTAAACTATCTGGTCATGACCCCCATCAGAGACTTGAGAAGGAATGAAACAACTATTTTAGTGAACTGGAAGTGCAGGTTAGCAGCTTCCAAAATGAGAAAAAAGAAAAAGAAAAAAATTACTCTTAAGCACATGAATGTTTTGCCTGCATTCGTATGTCATTCTGGTGCCCAAGAGAGGTCAGAAGAAGGCATTGGATGGAGATTGGAGATGTTTGTGAGCTGTGAGGTAGGTGTTGGGAATCAAATCCAGGTCCTCTGGAGAAGCAGCCAGTGCTCTAAACTATTGAGTCATCTCTCCAGCACACACACACACACACACACACACACACACACACACACACACACACACACACATACCACACACCCATACACACACCACGCACACACCACACACACACCACACACCCATACACACACACCACACACACACCACACACACACCACACACACACCACACACACCATACACCCATACACACACCACACACACACCACACACATACCACACACACACACACCACACACACACCACACACATACCACACACACACACACACCACACACCCATACACACACACACCACACACCCATACACACACACACCACACACCCATATACACACACACCACACACCCATATACACACACACCCATACACACACACACCACACACCCATACACACACACACCACACACCCATACACACACACACCACACACCCATACACACACACCACACACCCATACACACACACCACATATACCATACACCCATACACACACACCACACACACACACCACACACCCATACACACACACCACATATACCATACACCCATACACACACATACCACACACACACACACACACCACACACTCATACACACACACACCACACATACCACACACAAACACCACACACATACACACACCACATACATACAAACACCACACACACACACACATACACACACCATACACATTTACACCACACACACACACACACACACACACACACACACACACACACTGACCACTCTGAGTCCATTTAATGCTGACATCATTGCAACTGAGAAAAGTTCCTGGCCTGCTTTCAGATAAGTATAATGAAATCTAAACAGCTTCCTGATATTGGGCTGGGAACGTATTCTTGTTTTATGGTATTTGCAAAATATTTAATGTTTGCATGCAAATCATAATTAGAACATAATGAAGCACTGTGGTTCCATCTTCTCACCTAGAAAGGTGGCATTATAGTTTTTACCTATAAAGTCAGTGAGAGGGCTCAGTGTGGTGAAGTACTCGAAATGTTCAGAACAGTGTTGGCGTAACATAAAAATAAAGACATAGTTTTTTTCTGGTTGTTACTAAGCTCTAACAAGACAGCAATAACATATTTTTAAATACTCTGCTGAGCTGGATGGCATTCCCACAAACACTGAACTATCAAAATCTGCACTGCTGAAAGTTGGGGTCAGTGGAAATTGGTGGGCTCCAAACAGAAGTATTCTAGTTAAGACAAGGTTGTGTTGCCTCTAGGGAGCCCCTGATCTGATCTGACTGGGGTTGTTGTAGGATAGGGAAATATGGGCACAAGAACAAGCCCGTGCAGGACTGATGCTGGCCTCAGCCAAAACATTGGGAAGATGTGAAAGGCACCCTGAGCAGCACTTCTCCTGAAGCCACCCAGCTCCCCAAATTCCTCGTTGAAGACTTTGGACCTTCGCTGTTGTAGGAATCTGTTTGCTGCTGCCTGATCCCACCCTTGCTCTTTGTGGTACTTTTGTGGCCTTCAACTCTACAAACTGTGACTGTAGACCTAACGACACAGAAAGAACTACTGAGGCCAAAGCTCACAAAGAAGAGAGAGCATCCTCACTGGTAGTCAACTCGCACATTTTAATATCTCATTTTTCAACGCTGGAATGCAAAATTAGAAGTTACAGAAAGGCTAATCAGTGGCGGGAAGTGTGAAAATTATTTGACAAGATTTGTTACTGTTAGTGATGATTCTCAATGTGAGTTTTCCTTAAACACCAGACAGCATTGTTAAAGGTTCTTGCCAATACTACACAGAAATTGAGACCATCAAAGAAAGTACAAGATTCAGTGAGGTAGGACAGAATCCATCTTAGAATAAAGAGCACAAACACTTGCCTAGAGAATTGGTTTTTCAATAAAATAGTTGCTTGCAGCTGCCTGTTTAAGTGCAGCTCCATGGGATCACCTCAGATCCTTTTTGGCCACTGTAAGTATTGTATTCATGGAGCATAAACTCACAGACATACATTTATACATAAAGAAAATAAGAATAAATCTTTAAAAATCTCAAGTGTGAAGAATGCAAGACGCCCTATACTCTGTTAGAATTATCCTCTGTAAGATAGAATTATCCTCTGTAAGAGAAATTTTTCATTCTTTTATTTATTGTAATTTATTCATATTATATCCTGGTTGTTACCCCCTCGCTTTTATCTTCCTGTTCCCACCCCCCTCACTCTTCCACCCTATTTCTGTCCCCTAGACCTCTGACAGGGGGTGGGGGAGGACTCCTCCATCACCATTGGACCACAGCCTATCAAGTCTCGTCCCAATAGCCTGCATCCCTTTCCTCTATGTGCCCACAGGGCCTCCCCGCCAAGGGAAAGGGACCAAATCAGTGGCACCAGAGTTCACGTCAAAGGCAGCCCCTGCTCCCTGTCCCCCAAACTGTGGAGAATGAGCTATCTATTGGCTACATCTGAACAGGAGTCTAGGTTCTCCGCATGCATTGTCCTTGGCTGGTGTATCAATTTGTGCAGGTCCCCTGGGTCCAGATCCACTGGCCTCGATGGTCTCCCTGTGGGGATCCTTATTATAACAACCTTTTACTGGACGTGAAGCCAACTGTAGCAAGTTTAAATGATTACAGAGTGTAGCTAGTGCCATGTCAACATACATTGTATGTTTTATAATTTCAGATAAATAAAATCACAAATATTTCATGGTATAGTTATTTCTATTAGTAAAAATGCTTGCCTTGAAGCCTGTTGACTTGAGTTTAATTCCTTGGGACCTACATGGGGAAAGGTGAGGACTCATTTCCACACGTAGTCTTCTGACCTCAACATGTCCTTCATGGCCATACATGAGCAAACATGCATACACAAATAAGTAAGTAAATAAATATAATTATAAAAGTTAAAGATAAACATGGCACTAAGAAGACATAGTCTATGTTCAGAAATGTTGAAGAGTCATTCGCAGAAATAGATTAGTAA
The DNA here is from genome assembly GCF_964271855.1 of Acomys minous. Taxonomy (NCBI): domain Eukaryota; kingdom Metazoa; phylum Chordata; class Mammalia; order Rodentia; family Muridae; genus Acomys; species Acomys minous. Next base: position 1,592,127 of record NC_140494.1, read on the forward strand.
GTAATGCATTACCTTCACCTCACCTTAATTATGATTTATATAAGATGATGAGTCCCAGAGCATAGTGTTAGAATCTGTTTTCATCTGAAGACGTCTAAAGTCTGAATTCGCTTTAAAATGAAAAATATATTGTCACTAGAGAGCGTGTAGCTTAGACCAAGATTTTATTAAGAAAATCTTTCTTTACTGGATTATAATGTATCACAGACCAACTGTGGTGTTGGATGTGGAAACGCACTGGTCATTTCTGTTGAGAAAGCTTCTAATGTAGTCTTGTTATTGAATTAAAAAAAAAACAGACTAAAGTCTTTTGAATATGTGACTTTTCATGAAAAGTTGTGAGAGGGCAGAACAATCCTACATCAATGAATTGCAGTGTTAAGATGGCATTTTGATACATCAGTAACGTAGTTAGACTTTTCTAACACATCTTCATGTAATGGAGATAGCAGTGTTTGAGAATTTAGTAAGATGCCTATTCCTGATAACATATGAATGTGGTTCCACCCTGCCCCCAAGATTCAGAAAGGCATTCATGAAGTAAATAGTTTGATTCCATCTTCTTTACTTCTGTCAGCAGAAAGGCACATGGAACAAATGGCCAAGCAAAGTTGTAGGGCTGGCTAGAGCTGAATCTCAGTGCTAGAGCCCTTGTCTAGCATGTGTGACATCCTAGGTTCAATCAGCAACACTATAAAAATCAAGACCAAAGCAATGTTGCAGGGTATTAAAAATCAGGTAAACAGTGTTTGGAGATATGGCTCAGCAAGCAAGAGCACTTGCCGTGCAAGCATGGGGACCACACTTTAGATCCCAGTATCCATGCAGCAAGCTAGAGGTATGGTGCTATACATCTCCAGGGCCTCAGCACTGAGCAGGGGAGAGCTGGAGGATGAATGTGCTTAATGGATGCTAGCCCAACCAAAAAAAAAAAATTCAAATACATAACCAAAACCAAAGACACGAGGTCTTGGTTCAGGGAGAAACCCTGACTCAATAGGATAAAGACAAAGATACTTGATGTCCTACTCTGAACTTTATATACACTCACAGGCTAATACACGTGCATACATGTCTGCATATAACACACACTCAGAGTCTCTCTCTCTCTCTCTCTCTCTCTCTCTCTCTCTCTCTCTCTCTCTCTCTCTCTCTCTCTCCTTCCCCCCTCCCTCTGTCCCTCCCTCCTTCCCTCCCTCCCTTCCAAAACTTTGAGCTGACAAAAAATAGAATACAATGCAATTTAACCAAAGAAAAATGTCTAAAGAAACATACTTCTGCATACAATGAATAAATAACGTGATGTAAGAACAATGGCTCCTCCCCTAGCCTGCTATAGTTCCGGTGAAATTTGAATCGATGACTGATACTGATACAGAGCAATTTCCACTCCTCCTAAGTGATGCTCTCTCTATATTTAAAATAGCACTAGTAACTAGTTATTTCTGACCATTACAATTCTTATCCCTATAGATATGATATCACTATAGTCATACTACCCTCTTTAGTAAGCTGCTGAAGATTAAACTGAGGACATTTACTAAGACTCATTCTATCTTGCAGAGCTTCAGGGAACATTGGTTTAACTGGATTCCTTAACCATTTTCTCCAATTCTATTTGGGCCCCTACAAAGGTATTATTCATCCCAAATCAGTCAGAAAAAGCCTTAAAAAGAGAACAATGCCCCATTTCCACTAAGGGGGTTTGAGTAGGGTTTTTGGTTGTTTTCTTGGGACATGGATGTTTATTTTCATTGGGAGTTGGTTATAAGTTATTATTGATCTTATTCAGAGAGAAAACGAGGTTGGACTCAGGGATTTCTCTCTTCTCCTATTTCTTTCCTAGGTATGGAGATAGGGGTTGAAAAGAAAGAAGGGGGAATATAGAAATACATAAGAGTGACAGGACAAAAAGTAGATTCTTGAATTTACTCCTCAACTTATGGCCTTTACACAAACAAGGTTATTTTTAATTCATTGATATTGAATTTTGTATCTCAATGTAAAATAAGTTCAATTTTGATACATTGGTATAGAATTCAAATTCAAGATTACTTTTCACACACATTAAATATATTGATACTCTAATACAAGGTAGTGTACTCATACAACTCAATTATAATACAAGGTTTCCTTCCAGTACTTTGAAGGTGCTGTTGCAGGCTGTTTAGGGTAATTAAGCAATACAAGTTAATTGTAAGTTGATCAACTCATGGTCATGTCAATTACCAGTCTATTTTCATCACAAGAATATACACTCAGGTTTAACAGATTGTTGGCTCTATTTCCTCAACAATTAAAGTTTGTTATAAATTTATTAAACAAAGGTATCTTCCTTACAACCTGACCACTCTAAACAGGAGGAAAAAGGGATTAAAGAGAATAAGAATGAAGCCTTCTGGGCATCAGTTCTGCAGGTAGAATACCTTGGCATAATCCTCCAGGAATCTTGCAGATCCTCTGCCTGACAGAAGTCCTCACACTCCTCACCCAAGATAGGAAACATCTTTTCTCCAAGGTTGCCAAATACAAATAGCCAAAACACTATGAATGTAACATTTATATAATCCTTAATTGTTTTGTGCTTCTTCTTGCTGTATGTAGTTTATTGTATATATGTGAATTAAATAAATGTATATGTAAAAGTAAAAAAATTAAGATGCATTAAGTAGAAAATAATAAAGGCCTTGCTACTTTCAAGTAGATTTTTAATTTCAATAAACTCTTTAGAAAGTGTTTGGCACAATTTGCTTAGTTAACTTTTTAACAGACTCTTACGCAGCCTACTGCTAGTCTCAAACTCCTTTATCTTTGTTCCTCCTGCCTCCACCTCCCATGTGTTGAGGTTATGAGGTACTGGAAACTGACCGATGGCGTTTGCTCATGGGAGGTGCTGTTTAGCAGCTCTAACAGTCTTCTTAAAGAGGTCCACGAGAATAAGAAACAAACATGGGCTCAAGAAAACTGTCAGCTCAAGCATGAAAATGTTCACTCAGAAGATGAAATCCCACCAATAAACAGGTGTATTTGGAAAGCAGACCCTCCATCTGTCAGTCATTTAGATTGACAGCTGACAATGTATTGGTAGTCAATACTATCAACAACCTATGGAAAAGCCCTGGAGGAGGAATGCAAGTCCACTGTGTCCACATGTCTCCCTGAAGGAGAGGGTCCAGGCACACCATGTCCATGCCCTGACACATGCTGTGCGTTAGATAGCATGGGAGTGTTCCTGCTGCCAACCTTCTGATAATTTCTAGATAGCGATAGTTAAGAAACATACCATTGCATACCGACATGGGTTTTACTCTGTGTCAGACACTCAGGTTGAAAAAAATAAATGAGAGACAGTAGCTACCTCCAAGAGCAAGCAGGCATCCTTCATCCTTTCTGGTTGGGTAAAGTCTTACTTTTCTTTATATGGTCCTGTGATTTTAGAATTTTTATAGTTTTGTAAATTACTAGAATCATTTTCTTTCATGAGGTAAATTATTTTCCAATAATTTAAAATCTTATGCAGGCTAATTTTGTAAAACACCTGCCCTACAAGTTTTCTCTAATTATCTAAATTAGAAAGCTTGAGAGTTCAAACATGAAATTAAATAAAAGAGCCATCAAAGCAAGGTTGCACGTTGGTCCAGTTATTTGAGGGTTGCTCTTTTAGAGCCAAGAAATACAATATGTGCCTATTTATGTCTGCTTTTTGTATCACTTACAGACTTGTGACTCTCTTGGGTACCTAGGATACTTTAGGTGTGCTCTTATCTGAACTTAGCACCTTCAGCCCGGTCTCTCTGTGAACGCTGGTTTCTCTTCATGAAAACTGCATTTGCAGTAATGGTGAAAAGCTGAGGTCTGAAATCGAAGATGAAGTCCTGTACCATAATACATTTGCTTACTATCAGTACTAGGATGAGGGAGCCTCCTGTTAAGCTTTGAAGGTGCTATCATAAAGCATGCGGCAGAAACTTTCACCCACAAACAATGGCAATTTGCACTGGTGAGATCTGCCTGAGTCCCCCAAGGGTGGAGAGGACAACCAGGTCCAGGTGCTATGCTTCTCCCTCCCTCCCTCCTTCTTTCTCTCTCTCTCTCTCTCTCTCTCTCTCTCTCTCTCTCTCTCTCTCTCTCTCTTCTATGTTTTCCCCTCCTTTCCCCCTCCCTTCTCCCCCCTCTCCCTCTTCCTTCCTCTCTCTCCATTTCATTTTTCCCCTTCCATCTGGTACCAACATGATATGACAAGAATATCCTCACTCAATGCTTGTCCTCCAATCGCAGAGTTCCCAACCTCCATAACCATGAGCTATTATAAAGAGCACAGCTGATGTTATTCTATGAAATCAGAAGAAACATATTCAAATAGCTTCTTCTTGTAATGATTTATTTCACTGCATATATTTTTTAAAAAGGTGATATACTGCCTTGAATACAACTGACCCTGGGGCATCAATGGAAAACTGGGAAATTTTATCTCTGGAAACTTCCAAGGGTATAAAGTGTGTGTGTGTGTGTGTGTGTGTGTGCGTGTGTGTGTGTGTGTGTGTGTGTGTGTGTGTGTGTGTGAGAGAGAGAGAGAGAGAGAGAGAGAGAGAGAGAGAGAGAGAGAGAGAGAGAGAGTTGAAAGAATGCTTCAACTCCAAGAACATGTCAGGATGATAAATGTTATAATAGATATGAACACCAGGAGGCTGGTGGAGGAAGAAGTGCCCCCCTGTGAGCCTGTAGGATGAGGGCATGGGCAGTTTTCCAGAAGAGCAGTTTGCCTGCTCAGGTTTCCTTTCTTCTTCCACAGCTAATGCAATTTCCCCTCTGACTTTAGCATTCTGTTTGGGATTTTATTCTTACCTCTTCTCCCGTGTTTTGCTTTATTTTTCTGCCCAGTAATCCTCTTTTCAGCAACACGGCCAGCTCATTGGCTTAGCTATCAGATTAAGTCAGTGGCAAATCCTAAAAGCCCTGGCCATCTCTGTAGTATCCTGAGGAGATTGGTGATGCTAGTCCACAAAACAGAGCCGGTGCAGGGGCATTGGAGAGGAACAGCAACAAAAAAAGGGCTTACGGAGCCAAAGGCACAGAAAGAATGTTAGAACTGGCAGGGGAGGGTTTGCAGAGCATCCCGGGGGATGCTCTCTCAGTGGACGCGAACAGATGGTGGAAAGAAAAATTATATATAGACACACACATATATTTAAAAGCTGTAGAACGTGGCCCATGGAGATCGAGTAGGCTGACAATTAGCATACCATATTATCTATTATTTTTAGTTTGCAGATTCCTATTTATTTCTCTCAAGGAGTGTTCTTAGCATGCCACAGATTTTGAAATGAGGGACTCAGGGAAGGCTGGGTGAGATTAGGAGAGATCAAAGTGACTCAGTGGAAAATGAGTGCAGATGCTGTGGCGCGGTGCCATCCCATCTTCCTAGGCAGGCACACAGACCGGCTAATGAAATTGTCGGGGACTTTGCTGGGGTCCAGTGCTCAGGCCCTGTGACTCCGCAGTGAGGCACACCCGTGGATCTTTGCTCGCTTTCCACCTTGCTCATGACACCTGAGAGCCCTGAGGTTCCTGGACCCCTTCCCTGGTTTCTGAGCTTGAGCATGCACACAATTGTCTCAGGAATCTTGTTTTCTTTGTGAAGGCGAAGACTGAGCCTTGCTAAACAGTGCATTGTGTCAAATGAAAAGCAAATATGAGGAATAACATTGCGTGCAGGCCATGGCCCCTAATGTCTTCTCATTATGCTTTACCCAACACTCTAAGGCAGCATGCTCAAAGAGAACAGGCAGAGCAGGTTGCGGGTGTGATAACACACTAGCTTATAACCAGCTAATGGGAAGATATGAAAATGAAGCCACCGAAGAAAGATGGTGGGCTTTCAGAGTCCCTTTGAAAGCTCAGCCTGTCCTCCTATGACTAGGAGCATTTCTACTCTCCAGATTAATATAAACAAATCAAAAGCATAGGAGGTGCAATGCCTTTTAAATTATGCAAATATGGAAAGTTTAAAGACCTTGTTCTTAATGCAGGATCCATGTTGTATTTAAACAATCTGTGAGAGAAAAAAAAAAAGATCAGGAAGTACAGATTGTTCTTATTTTATTTCCTTTGTTAGTCTTGTTTCTCTGTTAGCCTAGTTGCTTAATCTCCCTCATTCTATGCCAGAAAGAAGTGAGAAAGTGAGCGCTTCTCTCTCTCTCTCTCTCTCTCTCTCTCTCTCTCTCTCTCTCTCTCTCTCTCTCTCTCTCTCTCTCTCTCTCTCTCCACAATCTCAGACAGGCCAAAATCAGTGTACATTCATATGAATCAGCCAATCCATTCAGGCTAGATTCCCTTTTGCGTTTAAATCCAAACCAACTATTACAGAAAATCAATGAATCAAAAACATTTCATTAGTTAATTTATTGCTACTGGAGTCAGGAAGCCAACGAAGGTGGAGTGAAGTCAGGATATAAAAGTTGGGCATGATGTGAGTAAGTGGCAAAACAAAGGCCAGGGGTCTGGGGAGTCTGGGGGTCATCTGGGGATCTGGGGGATCTGGGGGTTCTGGAGGGTCTGGGGGGTCATCTGGGGGCCTGGGGGGTCTGGGGGAGCCTGGGGAGATAGCTACATTGATAGAGAGTGAGCCTTAAAATCATGAGGATAGGAGTTCAATCCCCGGAACCCATGAATGTTTTGCTTTTTTTCATTTTTACTTTTGTCATTCAAGACAGGTTTATAGTACATAGTGGGACCCCAGGGATGGGAGGGTATTAATAAGAGAAGACAGGGGCTTGCTGGCAAGTCAAATCTATGGCTGCAGGGGTTAAACACATCATTTTATAGCTTGTCTAGCATATTTGTAAGTAACCCTGTGTGGTTGACCATCATCCTCTTCCACTATTGGAAGCTATTTCCCCACATGACAATTTTCTTTTGCAGCCTTTCAATAAAGGATTATTTACTTTTGTCTTGGTCACAATAGTACTTGCACAAGATGGACCTCACTTAATAGATATAGTGATATATCTATATATATCTATGTGACACGCAGTCAAAGCGAAGCCTTAGTGATGTCCGTTAACATGGATTCTGTTGTCATAGATATTCAGTACATATCTACAAGTCTAAGAATCGGGGTGATAGAACACACTAATGAAATAGTCAGTCGTTTTGTCAGGCCAACATGAAGGGAAGCAGGACACTGGACAGCGCCTATTACTTGCCAGTGCTGAGAGTTCACTTACTCACTGAAGTGTGCAGTCACAAGGGAGAGTCTAGACTCGGGACTTAGTGAAACAAAACTCATTACTAGAAAGGAAATAATGCAACAGTCAAATTCAGAATTTGCTGGTTTGCCATTCCTTGAAAGAAAACATCAAAAGTATATCAAGTACTGTGTTGAGGCTTATTTTTAATGCTATTTTACTTGGTGTATTGAGGCCTCTACCTCTCTTCCACCAATGCCTTAACCCAGGTTGAGAGAATGAAGGTTAGTGGGGAGAGGAGGCCCAGACCCCTTTATTTCTCCTGGTTGTTTAGGATTAATTGGGTTCTTTGGGGGGACAATACCAATCTCAGTCAACAAGGAGCAGCTACTTTGAAACGTTTCTCTCCATCCACCAAACCAGCGCCTCTGGTCTCTCTGAACTGCTACAAGCCACAGACCACCGCCACATGCAACCCCTGCTCTCTCCCAGCAACTCCACCTGTCTGTCTTCCTCACAGTCCTACACCACGCCCCTCTGTTTGCCACAGGAGTCAGGCCATCCCCATGAGACAACTATCAGCTGTGGACAAACTGAAGCCCAAAATAAGTTCCACCCTTGGTATTTGCATAACATAACTGAGTTTACAAAGGAAACCAAACCTTCCATTGCGGTCCTGCAGACCCAAAGCAGCGTTCTGACAGTACCCTACTGTAGTCCATAATTTTGAAGTCCTGATTCAGAAGCTTCCTAAGAACAATGTGAAAGGCAGTGGTGCCCTTTTGCTTTCAGGTGTTAAAGACGAATGCCTAAAACCAATACACTTGAGAAGTGTTATTCGGGAATGGTTTTGTTAGATAAGGAAGTACGTTAAGTGTCACTGTTGTCGTTCGTTCCTCGGTTCTTTCTGGGAATGCCAAGTCCCTCTGCCATATGCTTTCAAAGATTCTCTGCTGAAATTCACAAAAACTTTTTGGCTTTAAAAGGACTAATCTTCATGAAGACTACGATTTGACACAGCCAAAAACTTGAGGTGATGAGCCAGAAGCTGCTGTTTGAACTGAGGTCAGTCATGCCCTATCCTAAGTTACTTCACACTGTACATGATGGTAGTTTTTTGGGGGGGGTTTCTTCAGGCCATGAGTTGCCCTGAGAGACTCCATTTGACAAGCAGCTTTTGACTCAATTTTGATGGTAGAGGGCTATTGCGCCCCTAGGGGAGGCTGCCAGCATTACCGACTAGCAAGCAGTCCTTTTGCAACTTATTTGTTGTGTACCCTGACACACAGCTTGTTCCTGGTATCAGAAACAGCACTGCCATGAATTTTTATACAGCAAGTCAGAAACTATGAGGAAATATAGGAGGAAAAGGTATGGGATAAAGCAAGCTGCTGCCTATAGTCTCTTCAAGCAAAGGGATCAAACGAAGGCTTTAAACATACACAGCCGACTTTGAGAGTTTGCTTTCCACTGTGAGATGGCTGATCCGATCAATCGCTGGCAGAATTGTTCAACTACTTGTGACAGCTAATCATTATCAATAACGTGATTCAATGGAGCAGTTACACAACTCTGGGCTTGTCTGTGAGTGGATTTCTAGAGAGATTTAACGGAGCAAGGAAGACCAAACTACAAATAGGTGGCACCATTCCGCTAGCCAGGGCCCTGCACTGAATAAAAGCAGAAGAGGAGAAAGTGGCTGAGCACCAGCACCCATTTCTCTGGCTCCCAGACCATAGTTGCAATGTGACCATCTGCCTCACCTTCCTGCTGCCATGTCCCCTCCACCGCAGTGGAAGCTCCCTTCAAACTGTCAGTCTTTGTTTGGAAAACAGTCATGAAAAAGTATACACTCACACTACTTTAAATTTATCTATTCTGCTATTCTTCGCTTCTATAGCTAAAAAGTAAAATAAATATTCTTTATTTATCACATAATCCAAGACAATTCCTCAGAATTTTCTTAAAAATATAATGTGCTGTCATCTTATTTACCTTCCTTGTTGATGTGGTAACAATCCCAGACAGAAGTGACTTGACTGAGAAAAAGGCTATTCTGGTTCACGGTTGCAGGGTGGGAACTCAGAGAACTGTAAGCTGGGGCGGCTTGCCCAAATTGGGAAGTAGGGAGAGATGAATCCATCTGATCAGCACACGTTCTCCTTTTTAATCTCTAGCCAAGGAAACGGTGCCAACTCCAGTGAGCAGGTCTCCTGTGTCCATCAACCAAATCAAGACAGTCCTCCACAGGCTGGTCCGGAGCCCCATCTCCTAGGAGATTATACACCTCATCAAGCTCACGATGGAAATTAACAATCACAGGTGTTATTCCTCCTAAACCTTCAACGTCAGTTAGTTCAGTCTGTGACATGAATGACCACTGCCTGTAGATTAAGCTATTTTTTAACTTTTGAAAATTAATTTATTCATATTAAATGTCAATTGTTATCCCATCCCTTGTATCCTGCTGTTCTTCCCTCCCTCCCGCTTTCACCCTACTCCCCTTCCCTATGTCTGTGACTAAGGGGGACCTCCTCCCCCTCTATATGATCATAGGGTATCAAGTCTGTTCTTGGTGACCTGTTATCCTTCCTCTGTGTGCCAGCAGGTCTCCCCACCAAGGGGGCATGGTCAAATATGGGGCACCAGAGTTTGTGTGAAAGTCAGTCCCCACTCTCCACTCAACTGTGGATAATGTCCTGTCCATTGGCTAGATCTGGGTAGGGGTTCGAATTTTACTGCACATATTGTCCTTGGCTGGTCCATAGTTTGAGCAGAACCCCTGGGCCCAGATCCGCCCATCATAGTGTTCCTCATGTAGGTTTCTAGGACCCTCTGGATCCTTCTATTTCCCCATTCTCCTGTACTTCTCAAAGAGGCCATTTATAAGACCATCTCTGTATCCCAGTAAGGAATCAGCTCAGAAGCTCTTGAATGACCATTACAGGCCCTCAGGAAAATGAACTATATTTGGAAAGAAAGCTCTATTCTACAGACATCAGGGTCCTCACTATGAGGGGACTCCTTAAGCCTACTTATTATTTATGAGAAAGATCTATCTATTCCCAGAAGGAAAAAAAGAAACTTTCCAAAATTTAGAGTAAGTTTTTGAGTTTTAACAACCACTAGGAGTCTAATTAATTCAACTGTTTAGCCAGAAAGTCAACCTTTATCTTGCTTGATAGAAAAATAGCCTCTTGTTGCAACATGGGGTTATTAATAAAAAATGAATAGTATATTTGCTGCTACCAGTGGAAATATGTGTGACTTGGGGGATGAACGTTCTAAGAGGCTGCCAGGAATCACAGACACTGAAGGCTGTTGAGGTCCAGTTTTTATGACACCATACCCAGTTTTAGCATACCAATTTTACTTAGTCTTTGAGAATTTCATACAGGTAAACAATATATTTTGGTCACACTCACCTGCTCCTCCTCTGTAACTTCTATTGAATCCTGCCCCCCAACACACACACACACGCACGCACACACGCACATGCGCACGCGCACATACTTCTATCTCTCAACTTCATGCCCTTCCATTTACTCCAGTTTGTTCTACACAGACATGCACAGCTACGGGATCATCCACTAAAGCATGCTCAGCCTGCCAGTGCCCACACCCCTAACAGAAATGGACTCTTTCCCTTAAGCCAATAACATTCACGAGCTCTTTAGGGAGGGGTTAGGGTCTATGTCCTTCCTCCTCATCCATTCTGGCACATTAACTGGCTCAGTCTTCTGCACGGCATGTGTAGGCAGCCATAGCTAGTATGCAATGGCCCCGTCATGTCCATTTCCCCCACTATGTAGCTCTTAAAATATTTCAGTTCCCTCCTCTTGAGCTTTAGAGGAGTAGTTATAGTATGGGTGTCCCATTTATAACTGACTACGTACTCCAAAGACACCTGTTCTCTGCACATTGACCAGTCCTGAGACTATAATCACTATCCACTGCACAAAGATGCTTCTCTGATACCATGTTCACTGATTTAACACAATGCAAGCTACACAGAAGTCTAGAGATGCACTGGCAGGAAGGGTAAGGGCAGAACTGTGAGCTTCATGGAGTGGTGAGTCTAGCCCAGCAGAGAGATTTTGCTTAAACAGTGAGTATCTTTCTGCGCATGGATGGCAGATTATATAATGAACACCGACCTTTACAAGAATGCTGAGAAATAACAGGATACCTGTTTTCAAAATGTGGATGACATCTAGGAATGCTGTATAGCAGTGAAAACTGGAGATCCATGTAGTAATATAGGAAGGGACTTAGCACTTAGCATCCAGGACATGTTTCCCAAGAGCAGTGTTTTCTGCATCCGAGTAAGCAGATGCAGGACTGAGGCAGTGAGTAGTCACTGTAGAGGGTTCCTGGGGGTGGATGATGAATCTTGGCCCCAGATTATAACTAAAAAGTTTTCTTTTCTTCCTTTTTGTTTTAGACTTTGAAAAATTCATACATATTTAAGAAGGACATCAAAAGTGAAAAAACATAGATAGATAGATAGATAGATAGATAGGATAGAGATATATGTAGATATGGATATATAGAGATATAAATGTTGATATATGGATAGATAGATGTAGATAAGTAGATATAGATGTATAGGTATAGATATACATATACATAGATACATACATAGAGATTAAGATTATATATATATATGTGTCCCTCCCAATCTCATGTTATTTTTAAATTCATTTGTTTATTAATTATTTTTGAGTCTATTTTTTTCCAATTTAGTGTTGCCCACATGCACACGGCCATGAAGTAATCCACTGAGACGCTGGCAACCTGTCAGTGTCCACACCCCAAAAGAAAAGTGACTCTCTCTACCCCATTAACCATGGCCTGCCAACAGCACTTCAACAATGGATGGGACTGCAGAGCTTTTTTATGTCCCATAATGGAATTTTTAACTGGTGTGATCTTATACAAATCTTGTATAGGTAGCCACAGCCTCTATACGTTCATGGGTACCACAGCCACATCATGGCCGGAAGACAGCCTTTCTCACTCCCCTCCCTGTCCTCTGACTAGTCTTTCTGCCACTTCTCTTTGCTTTCTGATGACAGAATAAGATATTGCCTCTCAAAAGAGCAATTAGTAAGTATTTTCTGTGAAAAAGAAGACAAAAGTGTTTTAGACTTTGTTGGTCATACTGTCTCAGTGTCTAACACTCCATCTTACACACTGCAAAAGCAGCCATTGGCAGCAAATTACTGAATGCCATTGTAGTGCACACAACCTTACTCGAACATGATTTCCCTCAAGTTATGACTAACAATCTTATTGTTGACTCCTGTTCTAAGAAAGGGTAACTCAGAACTGTACCTTATAAAAGAAAGGTGCAGTTTAATCCCAAGTTACAATGTTCATTTTAATTATGTGAAGGTAAGATAATAGCTTCAGCATTCATAGCCACCTTTATACACAGATTTAGATCTCAAGGGGAAGATGTAGCATCCCAGACCTCAAATTACATGCAGAAGTTTTCATGTAATTCTTCCACTCAACAAATCAAAAACAAAGTCCCCCGAGAAGATAAAACGTAAATGGATAAATAAATGCAATTCAACAAAAACTATTTTTTCGGGGCTCCTTTATAATAAGCACCTAATATAAATACCAAGTAAAAGGAAAACAGGAAAGCAGCCATATTCACTAAGAAGTCCTGTCTCAAAAAAAATGTGGGAAACAATGGAAAAAAAAAACACTAGATGAAGTCCTTTATCCAGCAAGTGTCAAGTGAATACACATAAACACACAGGCATTTACACACACACACACACACACAGAGAGAGAGAGAGAGAGAGAGAGAGAGAGAGAGAGAGAGAGAGAGAGAGAGAGGAAGCCAACAATCTCAACAATAATAGAGGAAACTGTCATGAATGTGAGGAAGGAAGTATCTCACAAGATAGGAGAAGGATTAGCCATAAAATGAATAATTGGAAAATTAAAATATTGAGCTTCCTCATGAAACTGCCACCACGTAAGAACATGTTTGGTAGGTCTGCAGGGAGCACAGCTACTCAAATCTCCTTAACCTAAGAACAGTCCTTCCCTGCCAAGAAAAGTGGCTTAGGTACACAGTATTAGGAAGGAAACATAGCCAGCCAGATCAGCAGAATCAACCCATCACTCATAAAGAAGGAACACGCAAATATAATGAGAAACCATGAACAATCTGCAGAGCGCTTAATTTCTAAAATATCGACAAGGCCTTAAAATTATATAAAACTACATATACTGCTAAGAGAAAAATAGCTTATTGCTAATACATTGAATAACAGTCTGCCATGACTAATTGTATTTAGGTAGATATATGCTTCATCACAAAGCGTATCCATTTTTACCCATTACCACAGTAAATTTGTTAAAAATATTCAGTAAGAGCTATGTTTTCTTTCAACTGTCATAAAGCACTAAAGGGCGTACACAGAACCTACATGCTTTAAAAATATGCAACTGCATAAACTGTTTATGCCAGAAATAACAGACGTAATTACATGAAGTACTATTATGTGTCAGTTCATATACAAAAGAGAACATGAAATAAAATGCACTGCGAGACATTGGTCAGTGGATTTTTAATTTTTAGAATCTTTGTACTTGGTATTCATTGTGTTTTGCATGTGTGCTGGGATGAAAAACAAGTTTAAAACCCCGTGGCTGCCTCAGTCCCTCTCCAAGTTTGCTGAAAGACGGCATCGAACAAAAGAAACTCATTTCATCTAGAGTTCAGGAAGTTAAATCCTTAAAGTTAGAGAGAACGTGAGGAGAGACAGAAGCCAACAGAAGATGTGATCTAATAAACTATCTTATGTCCAGCATCCCTGAGTCTACCTGCCCAGGGCAGATAAGTTAGACAAAAGAGTTAAGGGCCGGACCACAAAGGCATTGTAGGATGTCAGAAATTGTTAGGAAAAATTGGATTTGGTGGGTTGATAAATGACTTGTAAAGTACAAAGTGCTTGTTGTACATACGTGAGACCCTTGATTTGGATCCCAGGAGCCCATGGGAAACTGAGGCATGGCAACATCTGGAGAGATGGAGGCAGGCAAGTTTTGTAGCTCCTTGTAGACCAACCAGTCTAGCCAAATCTGTGACACCTGTGATCCTGCTGTTTGGTTTGTTTGTTTTATTCTGACAGTTTTAATGTAACCATCTTTAGTTCTCTGGGTTTGGTTGGATTGACCCCACACAATGTGACTTTTGCCCTTTTAAGAAGAAAAGCTTCAGAAAGCTCTGAGTCACTTTTAGGTAAGATTTCACTGTAAAATACTTTCACATTTTTTCTTGAGCTGGAGCCTTCAAGGGGAGATTGGATGAAGTCCTAATCCGAGTGGTAACTCCTTCTGAGTCCAGAGAGTTTGTTTCTGACATTGATAGTCTATTCCCCACAAGGTTTGTACTTTACATGAGAAATTCTAAATGTTACCAAAAAAAGTAGTGTAATGGTTATAAGAGTATTTAAATATTTAAAAATTTAAAGAGACTTATAACCACTTCATTGACATTTTCCTGGGCTGAACTATTGAGTCAGTATATTTCAGCTGAAGCTGGGGTCGAGGTGGTGAGGTTAAGGCTCTGTTGTGGGTTTCATCTGTTTCAACTTTCCTGTAGTCTCTAATCTGTGCACAGATAAATAGGATATTTATTCATAAGGGACTGAGGTCTGCCAGATTTATTCAAATATATTCCCTCTGACCTATAAGAATTGTAGTTTTCCATAATGCACGAAAACCAAGGTCACCGCTTTTCCTGAGAAGCATAACCCTGTAGCTGGACCGATTATGACTTCAGAGTCTAGAGCAATCGAGCATCGATCTCAGCTTTCAACCAGCTGAGTCACCTAAGACCAAGACTTGAAGCTACGCATCTGACATCTGGGAAGCGGAGGTGATAAAAAGTTATTCAATGGCTATTTCAACATTTTCAGCATTTGGCCCTGCGAGAGAGCATGTGTGAGTCCCACTGTTATCAAGGCTTTACAAGATGGTTGCCGTGGGACCCGATCTCCATCACAGGCACGGCGTATCTTTAGATATCCTATGACCGAAGGCATCATTTTTGACATTTTGTCAAATTTTCTCTAATTATACTAGATATGCTACAGTAACTCATCACTGCCAATGGACACAATATAGGTCGTGTAGTGGCATTTTGAGAGCTATGTGTGAAATAAATATTCCAGTTTGGGTCTTTTATTTTATTGTATTTTATTTATGTATATCTACATACATGTGTTTGCATGTGCCCTCTTGTGTATGCATACGTGTATGGATGCCGACAGAGGCCAGAAGGTGACATCAGACCTTGAGCTGGAGTTCCAGGCAGTACTAAGCCAGCTGGCGTGGGTTTTGGCCACTGAGCCTCTGTGCTCTGCAGTAGCATTAAGTGCTCTTCACTGCTGAGCCATCTCTCCAGCCTCTGCGGTTCCACAGTTTTAAAAGCTTTGATTTACTCACATGTCTGTTTATACTTAATTGTATTAATCCTGATATCAGTGAACATTTTAATGAAGTACTTTTTCTTCCCTTTTTTTGGAACAAAATATGGATTTTACCTTAAAATTTTAGCATGCATATTTATGTGAGTAAACATTTTCCTAAAGAAAGTATGCATTAGGTGAGCTAAGACGGCCTCATTTCTGCTCTATGAAGGGGAACAAGATGAGGCCTTCTGTATAGTTTTATTATGTAATATTAATGTCTTTAAGGTATTTTTGTTACTGAGTATTATCCTAAAGTTGAATGAAAACTTAGGGTTCATTTGTAGTTTTTGTTTGTTTGTTTTTGGCTACTGTCTGTGTAACAGATTCCTGTGTAAACATATGAATAAATTATATCAACATCTCAAGAAAGAAAGCATCTATTAATACATATCAAGTTGTAAGATTTTGACTGTACAACATTTAAAGACAATGTAATGAAACAGGGCATGATGTTTTTATATCTAAAATATAAACAATGCAATGATAACAGGAGGAAATGGCACATAATAGAAACGAGAGGCTCAAAAGTACCGGACTTTGATCAGCAATGCAGAGAACAGAATTAAAGAAATGCCACACACAGAAAGATTTCCATGGCCTCACAGGGAAGAGACTAATGGAGCATGGTAGGAATTTGAATGGTGACTGTGTGGCCAGCAAGGCAGTGAAGTGGGTGAGGGTGCTTCCTGCCAAGCCTGTGAACCCCACATTGTGGAAGCAGAGAGCCAACTCCATCAACTTGCTCTGTGGCCATCGATGCATTCCCATGGGCACACATCCTCATTCATACAGATACACTAACACTAACACACAAACAGGATAAAGGCTTCATCAAGGCGGGTGTAGGTCAGACCTAAAATTAGTAACACATAGATCTACACTACCTATCAATATGACCATTAACTCGCTGTAGGATCTAAGTAGGCCAGTGTAGAATGCTTCTCTTGCAAGCATAAAACCTTAGGGTTTAATATCCAGTATAAGAAAAAGTAGATTAAAAACATAAACAAATAGATCTCACCATGGGAAACTAACTATCAGGAGGTAGAATCTAAATTATAATTAATAATTATTCAATTTTAAAACCTAATAAAACTTAAATACCAAAACCTATTTGATCCAAACATTAGTGTAAAATTTGAAGATATTTTAAAATAATTATTAAAAATGAGTAGATACCTATGACCTTCCCCAAATAAGTTAACAAGGGTAAGGATGGACATAACTTTAGTACATAAGCAGAAACCTTTCTAAGTGTAGAAGTTTAGTGTATCTCAAAAAGATGAAAATATTTAAATTAGTTACTTTAATATCCCCAAAATACAAATATTCAAGTACAGTTAAAAATGAAAGAACAAATATAAGAATTAAAAAGAAAGAAGAAAAAATTATACACAATTAATTGTTTTGAGTGCAATTAAATGGTTAGAACAAGAAAAACATCCAATAAATCTGAAGCCTGTGAGCCTATTAAGTATTTTTAAATGTTAGATTAAAATTAAATATCAAAATTTAAATATTAAATAGTATTGCAGCTTTATGGCTTTTTCATCTAAGACAGAAGAGACTCGCAGCTCTATAGTGCAGCCTGGTCACGCACGCTTCAGATATCTAAAGAAAACCACCTCAGCACTTGGATACTTCTCCAGTGTGAGGAATCAAAGCCATATGGGCATAGCACATGCCTGCCATCACTGATTTTGTATTTACTCCTGTGAGTCCACCCAAACACAGCAAATAGTCCTATGCTTAATCCTGTTATTAGCTTGCAAATCACCATGATTTTTTTAGTCTTCTTGACAAGGCCCAGTCCCCACGGAATGCACACAAGCCATCTTGTCTGGATCATCCCAAATTGACAACTCATGGCAACAATAATCAGAATGAAAAGACTGTTTGAAGCATTGAATTTAGGATAATTTATTAGACAGCCACAGAAATTGCAACAGTAGCAGAACATCTCAGGGGATATTCCTGGACTTGATAGCTTTTTTTCATTAAAAAAGATCCAAAGATATGGAAACATAAGAAATGGATACATCACACTTAGGTAAGCAGTAGTCCATTTTGGATGGTTTCAGAGATCTCAAAGTAGCTGTTACTAACATAAAGTGTAACACGTGCTTACATTGTTCAACAAGCACTCAAGCCATGCCAAATTATAATTTGACAATTGTGTAATATACACAAAATGATTTTTGAATGTTTTTGAATGTGTGTGTGTGTGTGTGTGTGTGTGTGTGTGTGTGTGTGTGAAGGAGAGATAAACATGTTTTTTGTTTTGATGAAAAAAGACTTGTGAGAGAGCAGGTGATGTTTATCCCCTTAGAAGTTGAACCACCATGTGGGGGGATTTGCTATTATCCAGCTGAAAAACATCCTTGAACAAATTCTGAGAGGAGGCATAAAAAAGAGCCAAAAACAACAGGTGGGGCCTTTGGAAATTTGGGATAGTTTTGGCTGTTCATTGCTCCACTTTGAGACGTTCCTAGAGAGAACCACTCGAGGGAAGGTTTCAGGGCTCTGGGCTCCTGCTGAGGTTCCAGATTCTGGTTACTCCAGGTTCCAGCAGAAGATATCCTGCTGATTATGCCAGGAGAATCGTTCCTCAGAACTTATATCCTTACGGTTTTGTTATTGTATTCTTTAATCCTCTTCTCCTATTGTCTCTGTTAGTTGGGTTATAAGTGATGTACTCTCGGTAAATAAGTTCGTAATAAAATATATTTGTTAAGAAAATTGAGCCTACAGTGTGTGTGTGTGTGTGTGTGTGTGTGTGTGTGTGTGTGTGTGTGTGTAGACTTCAAAGAACTCCTGGTAGTTGTCTCTGTCCATCCGTCACTGCTTCTGTGGATTGAACTCAGGCCATCGGGCATGACCACAAGTCCCTTTACCCAATGAACCACCCATCAGCCCATAAAGTAAACTCTTACTAAGATAGAAAAACCATGAATGATAGCTAAGCAGGAACATGGCTGACTCTCAGAATCTCTGTCTTGAGTAAGAGAATTTAGATAAAGGCAGGGCCTCACCAGAAGGTTACCTTTAAGAAAAAATCAGATTCATTCAAGGTTCTATAGCTTTAGACATGATCCCAATCCAGAAGCTCAGACGATGGAACAAATCTCTGTTGTGTAACTCAGGGTCACTCTTTGGCTCTCAAGGTGAAGGGAATGCAGAATGAAAAATGAGAGATTTCTCTCAGGATAACAATGTTCTTTATCTTGATTTGAACTTGGGTGAAATGGATGTAATTACTTGTCAACCCACTGAATTGTCCATTTATACTCTTTGTATTTTATGTTTATAATTATACATCACTTTTCTTCCAATGAATATTTTTGTAGTTTCTACATTTCCTTCTAGGGAACCTAATTACAGTGAACTGTCTTGGGTTTTGCATTTCTATTTTTCTTTTTTTAAGTCATGGAGTCCTCAAGTTTCTAAAGCAGAGTAGAAACTCAAAGTAATTCTGAGTTATCTCATTAATGGCAATGGTATTTTACTTGGCAGAATCTAACTTGGATTATCTGGAATCTTCAGATTAAATAAAGACATAAGCTCCCATTTGATAATACAGCAATCACTTAGTATTAACTGATCAAAGTATTTGAGGGTAATGAAAGTGAAACTTCCAGATAAAATCAGTATTTTCAGTAATTTAGATTGCCTTGTTACTTCCATATCTCAAATTAGCACAGCTGTACTTATATGGTTTATGTAACAAGCATTCTGTATATTTTTAATGTCTATCACATTACTGTCTGAAGCCTTTTTATGTGTTACTTATATATAAATAACTTAGAAGGCATTTAATGTTGATGGGTTGTCTGGTCCTTAAGCAACTGAACATGAATTATTAGATTGTATCAAAATGAGTGTAACTCTAAATTCAAGATGGTAAAATATTTGGAGACTAGAAAGTATCTAGTATAGGAATTTGTACTTCAAAAATAACTTCTTTTTCATTTTATTCTTTTCAATGTGGAGATGACTTAAAAGTAACATGGGAAGACTTATAGTTAACAGAGGTGTGTGTGTGTGTGTGTGTGTGTTAGAGGGTGATTGTTCTGGTTTGGGTCATGACAAAAAAAAAAAAAGGCAAATATCTTTAGCATCTTCCAGACTCCAATTTAAAGGCTAGAGTGGCTATGTACTGAATATGCAGCCAAGGAAGAGGGTGCCTCCATTTCTTTAGTTACATTATCATAATACTTTTGTAGTGTTCGCTGGAATTAAGATCCATATGAACCCCTGCAGGATAAAAGGCATTGTTGTGTAGCTATTTCCTCCCAATGTAAACATGTCCTCTTAGAGCCAGGATGTTAAGAAGATGAAGTATACAAAACATATAATGCCCAGGAAGTAAAGGAAACTCAGAGGATTGAGGATGCTCAGAAAGTCATGAGACACACAAGACTTTCTTGGAGGTTGCATAAGGAGTAACAACTGCTAAGAAGAGGAGACATGTTGGGAGCCTGAGGGCTGCAGCTTTGATGAGTCACAGCCTGACAGCTGTGCTTTTCAGTGACACAGCTGCTTTTGAGTCATCAGCATTCCTGTAAGTACCCACACTCAGCTCATGGCTTCTCTAAGCGACACGTGAGTGGAATTACTTCTTTGGTCAGCTGTGAGTACACTGTCTGCAGTGGATGCATGTTTGTTCATGTCTATCCAGGAAAAGACACATGATAGATGTTGAAGTATGTATTATAAATTTAATCTCTTAAAAGTCTTTTTACAGTGTGGCCTGTTAAGCTACCCACCTGTGAAGGCTCCATCGGCGGCCCCAGCTTCTTAAAGTTGATTCACATACCCTGGCCTTTTAAAGATAAGTAGATAAATCTACACAAGTAAGTATTTAAAACCTAGCCACTTAGGTGTTCAATAGTTGCATTATTGGAAATCAGACATAGAAATTAAAAATATTTCATATTCACTCTGGAGAAGATGATGTCACTGACTTATTAGATATGACCATCAGTCCATCATCTTCAGTGTCTCAGACTTCAGAATCAGGCTGGTTGCCTACTGTTGTCTATTCACAATCAGTGTATACCATCTTTACTGTTCACAGCTACTTCCACAGGTCTACTTTGCAAAGATATTTTTTACTTGGAAGGAGAGAACAAGTTCTAATGTTAACATTTTGAACAGACCTACACAGGACATTCATCCATGTCCAAAATGTCATGGTGCCTTATGAATTTACCATGATGCCACAAGAAAGAGAAATAAACATGTTTCTGATTACCAAGTACGATTTAACATTTATCTGAATTAATATAAGAAGGCATGTAACAGAAAGTATTAAACCGAGAACACAAAATAGAAGACAGGACATTGGCTGAGTGATTCCTTGAAGGGAGGACAAATAAAATGAAGCCTTTTATTTTCACGAGGGGCAGAGCAACTGGGCTAAGAAACAAGCTTCCTTATTGGTCACAGTGTTCTTAGAACAATAATGTCACTTTGGTGTAAGAACTCACGATATACTTTAGAAACTACAGTTTAAGGCTTGGACCAAACGGAGATGGAGTGGATCTACATCTTCTATTCAGAATTCTAAAGGAGAAAACTCTGGGGACATTTGTAAATTTGGTACCAAACCTTTTTCACTGAGAAATCTGGGACTCTTGTAAGCCAGAGTAACAGAGAGTGTTTACCCTTGTGCCTCAAATGATCAATCAGAAATGATAAGTGGTGGTGGATTTTAAGATGTCCACCAGCAGGCAATGAAAGCTGTGGATGCTGGAACACAGGCTGCTAGGAGGCTGAGCCCAGTGACTGCCTCAGCCAACATTCCTGAGGGGCGAAGAATGGCTTTTCTTCTACTGAGGAGCTGTGGACAGCGGTTTGCACAATCTGGTAGCTGTTACAGGGAGTGTTCCCAGGTTCTTCCTGAGGCCCTTTGAGAATCTTGTAGAAACACGGCAAGACAGACATACAAGGGCGCTCAAATCTTTAACCCTAGAACTGAGAAAGGGTGTTCCTAGACACAGGAAGCCCGAAGATTAGGAGTTCAACGTCATCATCATGCTTATAGCTTCATAAAAGCTTCACTCAAAGAAACAAAACCAAAACAATAACAACATAAACCAAAAAGCCCAAACAAGCCATAACAAAGAAAAATTAAAGACAAACAAATACTATTAACAAAAGCATTCCTGCTCCCCTCCCCTCCTCTCCCCTCCCCTCCTCTCCCCTCCTCTCCCCTCCCCTCCTCTCCCCTCCCCTCCTCTCCTCTCCTCTCCCCTCCCCTCCTCTCCCCTCCCCTCCTCTCCTCTCTCCTCCCCTCCCGTCCTCTCCCCTCCCCTCCCCTCCCCTCCTCTCCTCTCCTCTCCCCTCCCCTCCCCTCTCCTCCCCTCCCCTCCTCTCCCCTCCCCTCCTCTCCCCTCCCCTTGCCCTCTCCTTATTACTTAACTATTTAATTCAGGCCAGCCTGTGCATGAGGAATCTCACTTTAGTATTCACTTCAAAGCTTTGCATACAGCGTACCAAGTCAGCTCTTGATCAACCACCAGGGACCCATACTCCCCTGCCTGTCATCTTCCATTCCTAACAGGTAAGCAGCCCCTAGACCAGGTTCACTCCCCTATTCAGCCAACTAAATTCAAATACACAATGAGTGCAACAACCCAAACAACATAAAGTAAAAAACATGTTTCCTCCAAAAGTTACAAGTCTCATGTTGACGTTGGTTTTTAAACTATTTTATTTGAGGTATTTACTGCCTCTGTCCTTCTTTAACCCAATCCTTCCCAACACCCCAACATTAGGTAGGAGAGAAGAAGGTTAGTGGAGAAAGAGGACGTGGGCCACTTTACTTTTCCTGGCTTTTAAAGTCTCTCTCTCTTTCTTTCTCTCTCTCTCTCTCTCTCTCTCTCTCTCTCTCTCTCTCTCTCTCTCTCTCTGTTCTCATAGTTACACCCACTCAGTTCTCAGAATTATACTAACTGAACATGGCAAAGACCACTGCCCTTTCCATGCTCCACAAGGCAGGCCATTACCAGCTGGCAAAGACAGTTATCAGCTGTGGACAAACTAAGGCCCAAACTAAAATCCCACCCTTGGAGTTAATATAGCTGAGTTGGTTGTTTTTTGTTTTTTGTTTTTTGTTTTGCTTTGTTTTAAGATTTATTTATTTATTCTGTATACAGTGTTTTTCCTGCATGTATACCTGCAC
>NC_140494.1:1620000-1682500 GCF_964271855.1 Acomys minous
ATGTACACACACATACACACACACACACACACACACACATCACAAACACAAATTAACACAACCAACAAAAAGGAATAGTAATATTAAATGAGCCACTGTCTAGTGTGCTGTCTGTAATACTATCAAACAATACTCCATGTTAACCAATTCATTCAGAAAAAGTCTCTATTAGCAAGATGTATGCATTCACACATTAGTAATCTGCAAACAATAACAAAATAGAGAGAAAGCACAGCTTCTGAACACTCTGCAGAGTAAAACAATTACATAAATAAAAAGGCTGGTTCCAACAAGAATGTCAGCCAACCAACTACATGGAGACTACAGTGTGCACTGGAGGGATCATTAGTGAGCAGGGAAGAACACTCTGTCAAAGGCACATATTTCTTTCTTTTTCTTTTTCTTTTTTTTTTTTTTTTGGAAGAGCAATATGAGCACATGCAAAACACATCGAAAAAAGGCACTTTGTGTTTTTTGCTGTGCTCCCTCAGAGAACTTAGCACAGCACAAGGAAGGGCACATGCAAGGCGATCCATTCCCTATGCAGAGTGTCTGTTCCCTACACAGGGCATTCTATTGCCTAAGAACACAACAGCCAAAGATGACAACAGATGACAAGAGTTGTCTTGGACACTAATGTTGATAACTATAACATTTTGTATAGTCACAGAAGCTAAGTTCCATGATACCCCATTTGCCCAGCTAACTAGTAAACATGTGTCACTTCAAGGTGGTTGATCCATCAAGTTTCTAAAACTATTTATTTATTTAAATATTACTTTATTTTTGCTTCCTACACAAGCAGAAAGAAGTATTGGATGCTGATATTGGAACACTGAATTATTTTCATATTAAACTGACCATTAATGAAAACAGAAAAATCAAAATACCACATTTTGATATTGACATTTCCCAAAGGACAGTTCTGCAAAGAAACAACCAAATATTTAATTTAGTAAATTATGATAAGAGTGCATCTTCAAAACTAGAACATTATAGTACATAAGACAGAAATAACAACCCACCCCTGAAAGCTGATGCCTAAGGTAAAATTGTTAGTGGTTGTGCTGATGGAGTTTGACAGTAACTGGGCTTGAGGCACCATGAACACAAACATATGAGCCTTTAATTATTCAAATAAGTTTGTGTTTAAGTAGACATAGTCTTTAACACTGTCGCCTGCGGAAACCTTCAGAATGTCGAAATGAAAAAAAATTCCCAAACCATAGTTACCAAAGTAGCTAGTCATTTTCATATTTTCCTTCTAAAATGGCAGTGATGTATAGTGAAATGACAGGATGGTAAAGACAAGGGAGTTTTGTGACCTAAATGGGATCCTCTAATACCTGCATGTTAGGTTGCAGGTTGCGCAGAAGCATGTGGTATATAGTTTACTAACAAGATGTTCATCTTCATTATGTTACCTTTTGACTGTCAACTTGACACAACCTAAAGGCATCTGAGAAGGTTCAGTTGAGAGATTGACTACAGCAGATTGACTTTTGGCCTTGTCTGTGTAATTATCTTAAGTATTAATTGATATGGGCCTGTATGGGTGTACCACTGTCCACAGCACCTGGGCAAGTGGATCTGAACTATATAAGTCCTTTCTCTCTTCCTGAGTTGCCTCATTCAGCCCTGATATGTGGGTTTGTGCCTAGTCTTACTGTGACTTGTCATGTCCTGTTCGT
Source organism: Acomys minous (assembly GCF_964271855.1). Taxonomy (NCBI): domain Eukaryota; kingdom Metazoa; phylum Chordata; class Mammalia; order Rodentia; family Muridae; genus Acomys; species Acomys minous. The sequence continues at coordinate 1,621,692 of NC_140494.1, forward strand.
TTGACATGCCTGGGGTGCCTGTTCCTTCCTGAAAGAAAACAGAGGAGGAGGAGTAGATCTGCGGGGGAGAGAAGGTGGAGGGAGTGGGAGCAGTAGAGGGAAGAGAAACTACAGGCAGGATGTAATCTTTGAGAAAAGAAGAAATTAAAAAGAAAAGAAAAGAGAGTCGGCTACGTGTGTGTTATCCAGAGAGAGAGACAGAGAGAGAGAGAGAGAGAGGAGAGAGAGAGAGAGAGAGAAGAGAGAGAGACAGACAGACAGACAGACAGACAGACAGACAGACAGACAGACAGACAGACACAGAGAGACAGAGATAGAAACAAAGACAGAGAGAGACAGTAAGTAGCCTCCACAGTTTCTGCTTCAAGTTCCTGCTCTCGAGATCCTGCCCTGGCTTTCCTCATGGATGGACTGTGACCCCTAAGCTAGAAAACAAACAAACTATAACATTCCTCCTCTAACTTATTTTTTGTCAGATTATTTTATCATAGCAACTGAAAGAAAACTAGAACACTGTTTCATATTTTTAAATAAAATCAATTCTTCGGTTGAAGAACATCTAGGTTGTTTCCAGATTCTGGCTATTACAAATAAAGCTTCTATGAACATAATTGAGCAAATGTCCTTGTTGTATGGTAGAGTATCTTTTGTGTATATGCCCATGAGTGATGTAGCTGGGTCCTGATGTGGCACTATTCTCAATTTTCTTGGAAAAATGCCAGATTGATTTACAAAGTGATTGTACAAATTTGCACTCCTACCAGCAATAGAGGAGTGTTCCCCTTTCTCAACATCCTCACCAGCATGTGCTGTCACTTGAATTTTTTATCTTAGCCATAGAGGTAGGCATAAGATGGAATCTCAGGGTCACTTTGATTTTCATTTCCCTAATAACTAAGGACATTGAGCATTTCTTTAGGTGTTTCTCAGCCATTTGATGTTCCTCTATGGAAAAGGCTGGGGGACCTGGCCCCAAGGGGGCCTGCACAAACTGCTGCACCAGAAAAGGGCAATGCTAGCAGTAAACCTAGACCCCTGTTCAGATCTAGCCAATGGACAGCTCATTCTCCATAGTTGTGTGGGGAGCAAGGACTGCTTCTGACATGATCTTTGGTGCCCTGGATTTGATCACTTCCCCTTGGTGAGGAGGGGAGGCAGGCTATCTGGATGAGACCTGACGGGCTGTGGTCATACGGCTATGGTGGCTATGGTGGAGGAGGAGCCCCACACCCCTACTCCCATCAGAGGCCTAGGGGAGGGGAATAGGGTACAAGAGGGAGGGAGAGTGGGAACAGGAAGATACAACCGAGGTCATAACAACCAGGGTGTGATCTGAATACATTATAATAAATTAAAATTTAAAATAAAATAATGACACAGAAGACAACAAAGCTTAAGAAAAAGTGACCCACCCTGAAGTGGGTGTCAGATTCCATGGAGCTAGAGTTACAAGAAGTTACACGTTGCCTAGTGTGGCTGTGGGAACTGAAATCTGAAAGAGCAGCAAATACTCCTATCTGCTGAGCCATCTCCACAATGTGTTCTGTCACATAGCAAGAGCTCTATGGATCAATCACAGCGTCATTTGAAAAACTAGACGTTCTTTGAAAGATGAGCCTCTCAGTTGGTGAGCTCTTCTGACTCTTCCCATAACTTGGGCCCTTGTTTCTGTTTTGCTGTGTCTTCTGTTATAGTTTAACCCTCTGCTTTCCCTCTCCCTCCTCCTTCCTCCCTCCCCGCCTCCCACTTTTCTCTGTGTTGTTGCATGTGTCCATGTGCTCTCATGAAGTCCAGAGGACGAGGACAATGTCAAGTGAGTCCCTTTATCACACTCCACCTAATTTTCCTGGAACATGGCTTCCCACAAAAACCGGAAGTTCATTGTTTCTTTAGCTAAACTATCTGGAAAGTGAACCCCGCCCAAAATCCAAGACTCTCTTGTTTCTGCCCTCTGCACTGGGGTGGGGGCTTGTGTGTGCACATACCTGATCTTTCAGGTTGTACTTGGACAGCAAGCCCTCTTACCCACTGATGCCCCCCTGCAGCCCCTGGAACTTGCTTTATTACCTTCCGTTCGTGATGACTCTGTAATCCATGTACCGATCAGTTACTGGGCTTTGAGAGTTTGTCACATTAATAAAACTGTTTAGCACATTTCCACAAGACTATAATACCAAATTTTGATATCTGTATCTACATCATTTCTCCCTCCAACTTGTCTCCACACTGTGTCATCGGCTGTTTTCACTGTTCCGCCTCTACCACCTGCCCGTTAACTCCTGAATCATCCCTGACTCATCTGTTGCGTCCTTCTTTCTCTACTGATCTGCTTGCACGCTTTTCTTTTGGACAGAGCTTTGACAGGTGTCTATATGGCTTTATGCTAAATGCCACATTGCAACCCTACACTGTTGCATGAACGTCATCTCCAGTTCTACCTTCCAAGCAAAATCCTTCACAATCAAACCATAGCCAGAGCTGAAAAACAGCATATTCACATGTACTTGAAAACCTTCATTGCTCCTATAAATCTCCAGAGAAACTGGGAGAGAGAAGTCATTGTTCTGAGAAAGCTGTAGATACCAGACTAAACGTGCCCACAACAGCAATGATAGCATCTGTGAGGTCTGGGAAAATTTTGTCTTTTATGCTCTGTATCCGTTTCATCTTTGCACCTTCTAGCCACGCAGGCATAGCTAATAGATCTCAGGGCCTCCATGATGCCAAGGGCATGGCCATGCAGCACCAGTTCTGCCCTCTTTTGCTCTATCTGTGGTTGCTGCATTTGCTTGTCTTCTTGGATTCCTGTTTAGCAATTACTGAGAACATAAACAATGGGAAAACAGAAAAAGAAATACAAATAGTGAAAAAATTAATATATGTTATTAGCTGCGTTTTCTTAGAAGAACTCATGGGATGAGAATAAAGAGCAATGACTACAAAGTGTTTTTTACTTTTTAATCTATGTAGAAACTTATACCTGGTGAAAATGTGCCTCCAAAGTAAAGGGGAAGTTTTAAGTCTCCTGAAAAGAAGTGTTGGCAAACTAAGGAAACAATAGCAGATGACCCTCTGTGGAACAAAGGAAGTAAACAATAAAAATTAGGGAGAAAAAAAAAAGGTAGGTTCAAGGAAGATATAGGTGAGACATAGGGTGTGCAGGCTGCACTTGCTTGTTTCCCATCCCACTAACTGAAACTAGGAAAGTTTAAAGTTCAGGTTAAGTCTTTTCCTGATATTCACTCCCAGTTCTCCACAGAAGATAGATCCTGAAGGGGAGTAAGTTAATTGCTCAAGGCCAGATAACAAGATGGACTGGCCCTGGCCCTGAAGCCCAGGCCTCCGGATTGTGGGCTCTAGCATCAATTTACTCATCTGCTTTGCCACATTCTGTTCCTTCTGGGAATTCCTTGCAAACTTGACTTTTAGTCCTTCACAAGGCCACTCTGCCTATATGCTATTACAAGAAAATGAATGTTATTTATCTCAAAGTCACATCCTGTATCAAACCCCGAAGCAATGAAAATCAAATACTTCTGCCTTAGGCCTTGCCTTTCTAGATTATTCTCTCTTTGTATCATCATTTCTGGAGGGTCAGCTTTGTGTCTTGAAGGTCATTCTTTAAGTATGAGAGAGGTTTGTCATTCGTCTGCTCCATCATACCTCTAAGGGAATATTTGTGGGTAACTATGAAATGCTTGCATTTCTTCAGAAGGAGCCCTGACCTGGATCCAGATGGTAAGGTAGGAGACAGAGGTTTGCACATGGACCAGTGGACTGAGTGAGATGGAGGCCTGCCGAACGGGATGCTCTTTGGCATTTATGCACTTGTTGTAGCTCATGACTCTGTGTGTACCCACGTCCTGACTCTGCTTCTTCCTATATAGAAATGAGGCTCCATCATAGCACCTGAGAAAGAAAGGCACGAAGCAGAGAAGTGGGATCTTTTACAAACTTTCCATTTACCCAAATCAGGAGCTAACTGGCACTCAGAATGTCTGGACTGACTCCATTTGAGATGAATACAAAAATAATTGATCCTGTCTCCATTGCCTTCTCTCTGATTATTAATACTTTTTATCCAGATCCTTGGGCTCCCACATATCTAAGGTGTCAAACTCAGCCTTTCTATTTGGTTTCTGTTCCTCTCACTTGTTAAGTATAAACACAGCTACTAAACACTTATGCTTTATAAAGATTTATATGGTATCATCATTGTGCTAAGAAATTATTGGATGCTATCTTATGGTGTAACAAAGAAAACTGCACAGCACCATAGACTTCAAAACCATTTGTTGCTGGTGTAGACTTCTTCCTTTCTACTCCATGGAAATTGTCCTTAATTTACATCCATACTGCCATAGCTCTATTCTATTTCCTTCCTTATACTTTTATGGTATAAATCATTCATAATGTTTTAATGCCCAAACTCCATATCTGCTAAGGAACTTTTCCTCCATATTTGTATTTTGGTTACATTTAATTACTATTTTCACATTTGTAGTTACATTTCTGATCCCATTTATGGAGCGCATCATGAAACACTTGGGAGATAGCTCAGTTTGTTATGTGTCTGTCACACAAGCACAAAGAAGATCTGTATTCAGGTCCAGGGCAGGTGTTAAAATAGTTTATGTGGTCTAGGCTATATTACATAGTGTGTGTGTGTGTGTGTGTGTGTGTGTGTGTGTGTGTGTGTGTGTGCGTGCATGCACATTCATGTTACTGTATTTGTGTTATTGTGTCTGTGTATAGTCACATATAAACTCACATTATAGTCTTCATTCCAGAGTCTTAAACCTGTGATGATAGGTGTCTAAAGACTTGTTGGTGTGTGTGTGTGTGTGTGTGTGTGTGTGTGTGTGTGTGTGTGTGTGTGTGTGTACACCTTGAAGAGGACACTTCATCTACTACTCTAACAGCACATGGGTCTCTGATTACTTTTCATTCCTACCTCTTCCGTCACTGACTTGGCCTCCCTCCTCAGCAGCTCTCCTGCCCTGCTTCTCTTGCTGAAGTGCAAAAGCTCATGTGGAAGTTGCTCACCTGTCCCTGAAACACACACAGCTTCAGCTTATCCTCTGACGAGCTCCATAAACCTCTCGTAGTGTCTTCTCTTTAGAAACACACTGTCTTTGAGTCTTCCTCTAACTTGGGAATCCCAGAAAACTGCCTGCATTCGCAGGCCTCTGTGAGCATTTTCCAGATTCCCTTTCTAATTACATAGAGTATCTGGCAGCACCTTGGTGATTACTGGGTTTTCTTTGTTCTTACTGGCAGGTGACTCTTACTCAAAATCAGAACTGCCACATGAATTCAGGAAAAGGAATTGGACAGCTTTTCCCTGGTGACAGATGACAGAAGATGCTTAGGCTAATCAATAAAGGTCATGCATGATACTGACACCGGTGTGTAATGGGATGTCCTTAAAGGGACTGATAAAATTGAAATGAATAAAAATATAATTACAGTTTTTATTAAGCAAAAGTTATGATTGATTTTTCATTAGCAACTTCCCTGGATTAAGGAATATTTAGGCCATTGATGAGGTATACCTTATGACGTGTTTCCAGAGGTTCTTAAATGAGGGGAAAAAACCCACTCTGACTATGGGGTTTACTATCTCATGGGCTGGGAGCCTAGACTGAATAAATAGTGGGAAAGGGAGCCAGCATAGTACCAGTGTTCATCTCTTCCTGCTTCCTGATCCATGCAGAAGTAGGCAATACAACACTTCCGCCACCATGACTTCACTGCCCTGGAATGTACCTAAATCTTTCTTTCTCACACTGCTTCTATAAAGTATTTTGTCAAAGAAGTTATTTTTTTAAGTGGCTAACTCAGCAATATATTAAAGTTTCCCTCCCACCTATTCGTAGTTTCACTATGGAAGATAAACCCGATCCGTATTTAAAACCCCAATGTGGAAGAACTCTGCTTCTACTTTCTTGTGTGTGTACAGAAGATAACGGTCCCCGATGCTCTAGCTAATGAACACAGACATTCCGTTCCTGAGGGATGAGCAGCCCATGATCATAGTGAGGCTGACAACGGTTAGCAAACCCTTGCAGCTTGTCGGAACGGCCACTTGCTGCTGCCAGCAGTCCCAGGGTGGTCCCTTACAAGCCTTTCCTTCTGACTCTTGTCACAAAAAACACCAGGCCTTGAGCTCAGCTTCTCACCTTCTGGAGAATTTCTAGAAGTAGTGGAATTATCACAAGCATAATGGATGTATCCCTCTATTGTTATATGCCAGGATCTGAATGTAGCAAAGATCTTGAATTTCCTGGCTTTTAGCTGTAGCCCATTGTCATTGAAGAATCAATGTGTGGTATCTTTTCACATAATCAGAAAGTGCTACATTTCACACCATGTGATGTGCAGAAATACAGCATCTACAGAAGAAAGGAGAGTGATTCTGAGCCTAGACAAACCCCTACCACTTAAGCAGAGCCATTGTTTTCAAGCCAAATTTAAAGAAATGAGTCTGCAATGACAGGACATACAAAGGAGAGACGCCCTTTATCATACCCCTTAAAATGATGTATCAGAAAACCAGTGAGCAGCCAGAGTGGACTCTGTGCTCTGCAGACACCTTCCACAGGACCAAGATGTTCAACTTGCTCATATCTGAGTCTTTCTCCAAGTAACACCTTTTGATCAGCCAAGTATCCACTGATTGGCCGCACAGGAGTAGCAAGCCTGTTCTGAGACTATTTACGCCTTTGCTGTAACCAAATTGGTGGCCAGCTCCCCATGTTTTCCAACCTTGTATTCTCACCCGCTTCCAGGTGTGATTTCCCAGAGCCCATCCTAGGGAACCTCCCATGCACACACTGTCACCATCTCTGAGTTTATTTCCAGTGACCCCAGGTTTAGAGAAAAAGGCCTTTTGTAAAAGATAACAGTTTCAGCTCCAAAACATGACTCAGCCGGTAACGTGTTTGCTGCATAAATGTGAGGATCTGGGCTCACATCTCTACCCGATACACGTGGAAAGGAATTGGCAGTGCTGCACACAGTTGCAACCATTAAGCTCAGGGGTGCAGACAGGAAAGAGAACTCCTGGGCTTTGTTCCTAGCCAGTCTAGCTGAGCTGGCAAGATCTAGCTGGGTTCGATGAGAGATCTTGTCTTAAGAAAATAAGGTGGATCCTTCTATTTCCCCATTCTCCCATGCTTCTCTCACTTAAAGTCCCAATAGGATGTCCTCCCCCTCTGACCCACTTTCCTGGTACCCAAGAAGAGACTTGATATCCTTTGAGCATATACAGGGGGAGGAAATCCCCCTCAGTCACAGTCATGGGGGAGGGGAGTAGAGGGGAAGTGGGAGGGAGGGAAGAATGGGAGGATACAAGGGACAGGCTAACAATTGAGATGTAATATGAATAAATTAATAAAATATTTTTTAAAAAGAAAAGAAGGTAGAAAAGAAGTAGAGGAAGACACTAGCCTCTGACTGTCATGCACATGTATGTACTGGCATGCACACATGTATGTACATAAATAGGCATTTATGCTTGTGCACATACACACCATAAAAGTGAAGGAAATTTAATAATAATGCCATGTATGTAACAAAAGCCATACCAACTGGTTCTTTGAGAGGCAGAGGCAATTACACAAATCATCAACATACATAGAACTTCACAATATAAATTGTTGCATCTTGAACTTATTTTTCTGATTTTATATTGGAGACTCTTGAAGATGGGGTTCCAATCTTACACAGTGCAATTTATGGTGAATGTGTATAATTTGAAAAGATTGAAAATAAATCATGTCAAAAGATCAGACAATGAGAATAAATTTTGGACAAAATACGCCATAAACATGGAGCCTTCTAAAGGGAGGGCAAGGGGCCATTTCACCAGTCGCCTTCTAATTGATCAAGTGACTGAAGCTGTACATTCAAGCTGCAGAGACAGGCAAAGAGAAGCTCATCACAGATCATGGACCTCATAGCTTCCTATTATATCTCTAAACCTCCAACCTCCTGGCAGCATCCAGCACCCTGCTTGGCAAAGTACGATCCATTATGTCATTTTTAGGCTCCAGTCCTCACTGCTGTCTATCAGGCTTTTCTGTGAATGAACTGTAGACACCCAATTGCTTAACCCTGGCAGCATCTGGGGCCCCTGCCTCCTCCAGGATCCACTATGCAGCTTTCTGCGCTCAGCAGCATGCCGCACTGGATTTGGAGACATGCTCTAGCTGTGCGACTGAGCACAGGTCCTGGCAACCTCATAGAGCTCTCTCCATAAGAGTTGCATAACAAGATCTTATTTTAACATTCTGAATTATCATATTGTTTATCTCCAACCCTGGTACACAATAATTCTTCACAGCATTTAGGCTACTTAATATCTGAGTGTTTTCTGGATGTATATATTTTTCTATACAGTAAATGTATAGCATATGGGACTCTATGTATCTGTTAAGATATACAGTCATATACAATATGAATTAATTATATAAAATAAGACTATAAAAATGACAGACTCAGTTATCATTATTCCTTGAGATTCTTTATGTACCGAAACTCTATAGAAAGAAAAACACGGAGCCAGAACTGCAAGATTGTTATTACCTATAAAGAGAGGAAAGAGGTAACATTTCTGGGGCCCTAGAAACATTCACTTTGGTTTTGTCTATGGGTTTAGTAAATCTTCCTGATTCATTATAATTTCATGAAGCTTACATGGGGATTTCATTTGTTTTGGATATGTGTCAAATTTTTAACTAAAATAAATATACAGGGGCCCTGGGGAGATAGCTTGACGGGTAAAGGATTTGCTGCCCAAGCATGACAACCTGAGTTCGGATCCCAATAGCACATAGAAAAGGCCAAGTGTGGCAATATGCACCTGTAATCTCAGCGCTGGGGAGTGGAGACCAGATTGTTAGAGCTGACTGTCCAGCCGGTCCTTCTGAATGAGTGAGCTCCAGGTTCAGCATGAGATCTCGGCCCTAAAATATAAGGACAAGAGGGATCAACAAAGACAATGCGCACTGATCTGAGCTGCCACACCAGCATCTGAATACCCATGCAGGCACATATACATAAGTGTACATAAACCCCCAAAATCACACAATACATATGTAAACAATATAAAATATTTTTAAAAACTATTTCATCATCTAAAATTTTTGTAATATAAACTTTTTAAAAATTATAAATTATATTTATATCAAAGTAAATTCCGAGGTTAATGACCATGTCTATGTAGACATATGTATAAGCATCTGAGTTTTTATGTGTATGTGTATGTGTGTGTGTGTGTGTGTGTGTGTGTGTGTGTGTGTGTGTGTGTGTACTAGCTTGGCTAAGTGTGTAGGCACATGGAGCATGCACAAAAGTCTGTGTGTGGATTTGCATAATTACAATGTGCATTTCCTTGTATGCTTGCATGAAATGGTGCTGTTTGCTGTGTGGTCATCAAGAATGCCGCCCCCCCCCAGAAGGCCACTATCATAACAGAAGGAATGAAGATAAAGCTGGAATTTGAAAATGGAATCTCAAAGCTGAGGGAAAGAAAACCAAGAATGAGTGAGTGAATTGGCAGTAACCTTGAGCGGACACAGAATTAGCATCACTTACTTTCCTGCTTTTTCCTTTCTCAGAATGCAGCACCCACTGTGTTACGTGGGTGAACACACACCCTGTCCTTACAGAGAGAGCTGCTTATGCTTCTCGGAATGTTCTCTTTCAATTCCTCTTCCCAGGTCCTTGGGAATGTGATCCCAAAGCACATACCACAGACACCTGCTATTCTGTACACAGTTGTCATCCAGCTAAGCAGCAGCTTTAGCACAGGGATGGGAGGAGTCAAGCAAATTATTATTCCACTGGGGACTGAGAATAACGTAGGAGATGTGGATAGTTTCATTTAAAAGAAATTTGGCTACTTTGCCTCTCAAGTCAGATGCCAACCAAACTCATTAAGATGGTCATTTATGTCTTCCGTCATGGGTGTTTAAATACTTGTCAAGGAAGCAGAAGAGCTTTGACTATTAGGTATTGAAAATGACAAAGACACACACAAACACACACACACACACACACAAACAAATATACACATAAAACATACATATCAGAAACATCACACAACACCACGATAAACATCACACAAAAAGGGTACCAACACCATACATGCATGCCCCAGATGAATGCCTACACACTCCACACCAAAATCACACACACACACACACACACACACACACACACACACACACACAGAGAGAGAGAGAGAGAGAGAGAGAGAGAGAGAGAGAGAGAGAGAGAGAGAGAGAGAGACCACATACAAGTCACATTTATGAACATACCTTACCTACCAAGATACCAGGGTCCTTGGAAACGCACCATGACCTTTCAGATTCTGCTTTATTTGTACATTTTTGCAATTGGACATTTTAATTTCCTGGCAGAAAACTTATTTAAACAATGATTGCTTGAATGTTATTTCATGTATAGTATTTGTTCTTTTTTTCAATTTTGCAGTCTTGGCTTTGAGTGTTAGTGCTCACAGCAACTATGTTGGCAGCAGACACATAGTTTAACTTCTGGGAAAATCCTAAACACTAACCTGTAACATGGTCAAAATATCATAACACTAAATATTAGTAACACAGAAATGAGTCAGAGATATTAAAATAAAGTTCTTATGAGTGAAGGAAACCAATGCATAGGGCTGAGCAAGGGTCTTAACACCCAGTTATGCTTAAGGATGTGTTATAGGATAAACCATTTCTTTATTATTCAGTGTAATTGTAAAAGAAAGAGCTGCAAGTCCATTTATTTCTATCCTTGCATTGAACTTGTACACGTTAATATACTGCAATAAACTGAAACGATAACTTGACTTTATCACCAAACAAGCGCTGCTTCCCTAGAAGAGATGTAAAAACATCTGCTCCTCCTCATAAGGTCCCAGACACAAACAAAGACACAGACTCTACCCAAGTTCACTGTCAGAGCCATTGAGTCTATTGGGCAGTGTGCTAGGGGTAGGAGTATGGGAAGATTTAAAGCAGACTCACAGCAAGGTCGTCACCCAGCATGGAGAACGTGTGGCCAGAGATGAGGCCTCATCCCTACCTCTTCCTACTCTGTGTATCCTAGTCCATCATTGAGACCATGTGCAATTATGGCGGCATTACACACAACCAGTTAGGAGGAATGGCTGGATGCTTCCGTGAGCATCACAGGACCCTCCCCACTCCTCCACCTATGGAGGAAAAACAACAGTCAACAAGCCCAGATCTGATGAGCTTTTGTAAGCAAGAACAGCTGAACCCATGAAGATGGTGGCAGCTTGGCATGGAGAAGAGCCCTGCATAACAAGGAATTGCTTGCTTTACATGTTTGCAAAAAGGAATATCTAGCCATCCATTGATTATTAATAAATACATAAAACAACTTCTCATTTCCTCACTTGCTCTGGGTTGGGAAGACTAGGGAAATTCACTTTTATTATATAATATTCTGTCAATTTAAAGAAATAACTATCAATTGGGTTAAAAAAAAGACATAAAGGTTTCAATATAGTACCACTAAGAACCACTATTTCAAATGTGTATAGAACAATTATATAATGCATATTGATATTCTTCTATAGCAAAGTATAGAAGTTAAAACAAATAAATCATTTATTTCACAATTATAATATGACATTTGAGAACCATACTGAGATTCAAAACTTGGCCCCACATTACTGTTCACGGGGATTAATATGATATTGTGTTATGTAGTGTCATGTTATTTTTTAAGATTTATGTTCTGCAACTTATGTGTATGTGTGAATTCCTGCTTGTTTGTATATGTATCATATCTCATTCTTGGTGCCCCAGAGGATGTGTAAAATCCCCTGGAGCTGAAGTTGCAGACAGTTGTGAGCCATTTGACATGGTCACTGGGAACCAAACCTGGGTCCTCTATAAGTGCTCTTAACCCCTGAGCCATCTCTCAAGCAATGTTACTTTCAGTAACATTCATTATGATCACAATCTAGCTTCCCTTTTTCTCCGTGGGAGATCTGTCGAATGTAACACACTTAGGCGAAAAGAGTAACATCTCACAAGGGTAGGCACAGGTACCAGCAACAAAATGAACAAGAACTCTGGTAAGCCAAGCATTGTGGGTAATAGAGTGCTAAATCTCCATCTCAGCAATCCTCAGGAGTTCCAGGTATCCTAGCATTCCGGAAGGATTCCTAAGGACTATGTCTGCAACCTCATCCCACAAGTGTGTGGTATGAAAGAGAGCAATTGTGAACAGCTGGTGTTATTCCTTGAAGGCATGGCTGTATAGGAAATCCCAGCCTTAGCCCCTGGGTGTTTTTAGGAATAAATTGACAAAGATGGAATAAATAGAATAAAGAGCATACAGACATATTGACATACAAAATGTAAAAATTCATTACAAAGAAAAGACCCAGCAGTGGGAGTATCAGCTAAGCCAGAATGATTGACAAACCTGAAGAGTCTTCCCTGCCAAGAAGGGGGAGGATGGGGCGGGCAGAAACTAGATGCTGAAGTGAGCCTCGGCCTCCCCACATGACAAAGCACCAGTATTTCAAGTATTTTTTTTTAATCTGTTCCCATTAAAAGCAATGGTTACTCAATGACCCACAATACAGCCACGTAGATTTTACTGAGAAAAACTCAAACCCTCAGGAACTGCATCTAGACTGGCTCTCGCTGACTTAGAAAGTGATAAATTAGCTCTTATTCCCAGTCCTTATTGGATTCTTACAAATGCCGTACATTCTAGAAAAGTTTTGATTAAATATGCTAATACAAATGGAAACGAACATTTTCTGTTTTGTAAAAGTTTTCTGTCAACAGGGCTGGTAAGATAACTTGTGGTGGTGGTGGTGGTTTTTTCCCCCCTGCACCAGGCTCTCAAAATATATTTATATATAGCTAGGCTCTTCTCGGACTTGCTTGTATCTTAAAATAACCCATTTATACTAACCTGCGTTCTGCAACATGGCTGGTTACCTCTGATCATGTACCATGCATCTGTCCTCCTCACATCTCCCAGATAAATCTCGTGCCCCTGGTGCTATTCCAGAATCCTTTCTGCCTGCCAGATGTCCCACCTTCTTTTCCTGCCTCAGCTATAGGCCATTAGCTTTTTATTGACAGCTGATACTTCCATACAGACACAAGAGATTCCTTTTACAGCTTGTCCTGCAATCAAAAGAAACGAGTTTGATTTTTAGAATTCTGTTTTTAAAAGAGAGAGTGCCTTAGTTACTTTTATATCACTATGATAAAATGTGCTGACAAAAGCAACTTAGGAAGCAAAAGTTAAATAAATATGGCTCACAGTCGGGGGTGATAGTCTCTCATTTCAGAGATGCCACAGAGACAAGTATCTGGTGCCATGGGTTACACTGCATCTATAATCTGATGAATTCTGGTACTTAGCTCACATTCTTCTATTTATAAGGACCATATTCCCAACTCAGGGAATGATCCTACCCACAGTGGATGGCTTTCCATATCTCAATTAGTGTGATCAAGAGAAACCAACAGCATGACGAGTCCCTAGGAATTATGGTTGAGGTTGTCCACTAGCCTGCAAACCCACGTGCATACTTGTGACCACTCGCGCACACACACACACACACACACACACACACACACACACACACACACACACCTTCTGGTGTCTAGGTAAGATAGAGGTAGCATGTAAGTCAACAATCAAACAGAATATGAGGCCAGAAGAGTGATACCACTGTGAAATTTAGAAGTCCAGAAAGATAGGACGTGGTCATCTCAGTCAGTGCAGGACGTGGTCGTGGTCATCTCAGTCGTCAGTGCAGGACGTGGTCATCTCAGTCGTCAGTGCAGGACGTGGTCATCTCAGTCAGTGCAGGACGTGGTCATCTCAGTCAGTGCAGGACGTGGTCATCTCACTCAGTGCAGGACGTGGTCATCTCACTCAGTGCAGGACGTGGTCATCTCACTCAGTGCAGGACGTGGTCATCTCACTCAGTGCAGGACGTGGTCATCTCAGTCAGTGCAGGACGTGGTCATCTCAGTCAGTGCAGGACGTGGTCATCTCAGTCAGTGCAGCCTCTCAGAATTTCTGTAGATCACAGGACTCCTAAGACCAGACAGACACAGTTGGGAAGGAGAGGAGGCCCAGCAGATACACAATACAGGGATGCAGACTTCGATGTCTGCATGGTGCCCCATCAACTTTGTCATGCTTACTAAATCTGGAAAAATTGCCCTGACATTTCTAACCACTTAAAGCCAAAGATATGAAGTATATTAACCAACTAATCATCTTATTGTCATCTAAAATCAGTATAAAAACCCAAACCCATTATGCCATTGTCACACTCAGAAGCATTTACATCAAAGTCGAAACTTCTAGGACTCTGAGTGTTTTCTTTTTATTTCTCTTCCTTCCTTCCTTCATTTCTTTTTTTAAAACTAAAATTAAGTAAAACATATTCAACAATATATATGAAAGTCACAACTGAGCTTAAGAAACAGCATTAGCACCCTGTTAGTGCCCCTTGTGTGGTCCCCACCCCTGTCTCTCTTATTAGACAATAATCACTATTAGTTACTATCTGTCTGCCATCCCCTCATGGTTCTTCATTGTTTTCTTCCATGATTTTTATCCTTCAATAAGATATTATTTACTTCTCTTATTTTCTGGTTTTGACAAATGTAAGTGTGTACGGTTTTTTTTTTTTACCAGCATGTTTCATTTTTTACAGAATCTCATTCAATATTAATTCTGTGGGGGTTTTGCTCACTTCCTGTGCTACCATTCTTCACGGTCACTGTGGTGGACTTCTGGACTCTAATTTACATATATTCTGCATCCTACTTTGTAGTCTGTTATGTTCTATGACTTTTCCCGGTAACAAGTAGTACTGCTACACGTGATTTTTTTTTTTTTTAGAATGTTAATGCAAACATTCTTTTTGCAAACATGAAACAGGTTTTGTAAGGAAGTCACTGAGCAACAAGAATCCTAGGTCGGGCTCTGACACAAAGTGTGGCATGAGGAATCTCATGTTTGTTCAAGGAGTCAAATCGATTCATGACCCACAGAGAGTTCCACATACTCTCTGTTCTCCTGCAAAAACCCTACCATCCTTACATTTGCAGCTTCGACTACTACACTAGGCATAAACTGCTATCTTATTTTGGTTTAATGCCTTGATTGACTTTGTCTTGAGAGAGTCTTCACCCACAAATCAGTCATTCATATATGTCTTCTGTGAAATGTCAGGTCATGTCTTTTGATCTTCCATGGGTTAGGCTTACTGACACATCCCTGCTGAGTTCTAGAAAGTTTTGTATATCTATCACATAACTTCAAATTTTAACAGAGTTTAGGTTGCATGAACTCAGACTAACTAATGTCTTTCTTGACACATATGTATGTGTACTCATCTCTATGTGCAGGTAGACATGTGCTTCACTGTACATGTGATATGTATGCATTCATATAGACAACTCAGTATCATTCTTAAAGGAGCACCAGCCACCTCTTTGAGAAGGGCCTCTCATTTGTCTGGTGTTCATTAATTAGTTTAGGATGGTTGAGCATGGGTCATAAGCAACTGCCTGTGTCCACCTTCCCAGCACCACGCCTGGCATCTTTGCATGTGTTCCGAGGACTGAACCACAGTCCTCATGCTTGCAAAGATAAATGTTTTCCTGAGTGAGTCATCCCCAACCATGCCTTCGCTCCAGTAAACAACGCTTTCTTTAAGAACAATACATTCTGCTTATATGGTTTAGGAAATGCATACCTGACCCGTGGTTAATTTCCTGCTACTTTTCCAAACTTTTTGCCTTTCACACTTTTATGTGTTGTATAAGATAAAGATCTTAGGTGTATTTTTCAGATTGACCAGTTTTATTAAGAAATGTTCTATCACCACCTACGACACCCTCCCAGGTCGCCGGATCTGATCACACTCCCACTTTGCCTGAGCATGCTGCTGTTTTGAATGACACATACCTCATATTTTAGACTAAATTAAGAAAGTTCCTCTTACTCATACTTACATATAAATTCCAGAACTATTTTCTTCAATTAAAAATAAATTGTTTCATTCTTTTTAAGTTTAACAAATGTGATTCAGGGTTTTTGGAAGAATTAACATTGTTATGGCATTTAATAATGATGTACTATTTTGGATTTAATTTAATATAATGATAAAGTTTTACCATTTTGTTTGTAAAAGTTTTGCATGATTATGTTTGCTATATTCATAAATACTTATTGTTATCCCCATAAAGTGCCAGTTTAACAAAGTTCACATGGTTTTAATAGTAGCATTTAAGTTTATTCTTTAGTGCATTAATATTTACTGTTACTGTTACTATAAGGCATACATTTTCTTTTGATCACATGGGTAGAAATAAAGTTGGTTTCATCATGTAGATCTTACAATCAGTAATCTTGCTATCTTAATAATTGGTTAGTCCTGTAGATACCACAAACCATCTTTTACTTGCTGTGCCTAACAAGCTTGAGTGTTACAGAAGAACCCTTTCCCCAAGGCTCTCAGTCACCTCAGCCAATGCTTTGCAGAGAATCTTTTCAAAACTACTTAGTGTTTAGTAACTCACAGCACTCTCTTCTGGCCTTCAGACAAATTTTAATGGTTGAAAATGAGCTTCATGCCCTGATTTTTTAAAATGTTCAGTTGCTAAGTTGAATATCTTAGGAGATTTTCCCTGGCTTTTATTTTAATTCCTCATACATAAATACTGTCTTTACTTCCACCTGGGACTTTCTGATGCTGTCAGACTAACAACGGTCTTTTGCCATCTCCTCCATCCTGTTCTCTCATCTACTCTATATTGTCATATCTCCAATGATTTGGTCTTCAAAAATAATTCTGACACCCTTTAAGAATCCTTACATTATAAACTCCCATGCTCAGATCCGATCCTCACTGCTCTTTAGGTTTCCTTGTTGACCCACATGACTCTTCCTTACCTTGTGTTCCTTAGTCATAAGCCTTTGCATTTTTTCCTTATGACCCTGGTTTGGGATTTTGGGTTGATTTTATCTACGGACAAAAATATATTTAGTTTTTAATATGCTAGTTACTGGGTTTGCAACCAAGTCTGATACATTTTTACTATAACAGGCTACAACTAATACTCTAATGATTAACTTAAAAATGACACCAATGCAATCATCAGCTCTTTTCCATTTCCATTTTCTGTGCTTCAATTTTTACTTTAGTGGTTTCACATGCGATGAGCATTTAGTGAAAACCAGTAAATACCTTTATCAAAAAGATAAGATGTTACTCTGGAGGTAATTTGAGTTGTATTTTTTCTTTTTAATATGAAAAGATTAGTTAGATAGGACAATGATATATTTCCTAAAAAAACAAATTATATGAGTACCTGACTCTTAATAAATATATGATTTGTCTAGATTGCCTAATCTCTTAAAATATTGTTTTATTTTAAAACAACACAAATCAGTATAAAATATCATTATTTTGTTGACATTAAGTGAGTTGAACACTTCATTGCTGCCTCTCCTCTCTTTCTGTCTCTATGTGTCTGTCTCTTCTGATAAATAATATTAACAGAGGCCCTGCCCTTTGTCCGACCCTTTATTTATAACTTGAGCTTTTGAAGCACTAACCATTTTCTTTGGTTGTTTGTTTTGTCTTGTTTTGTTTACTTCTGAATCAGCGTTTCCTGCTGTCCTTGACTGGCTTTGTAGACCAGGCTGACCTCAGATTCACAGAGCTCTGCCTGTCTGTGCCTCCCAGGTGCTGGGATTATAGCTGTGTGCCACCATGCCCAACTAGCACTACCCATTTTCATAGCTCAGTTTCTACATCCGGTGGTTTACTCAGGAATCAATTCACTTCCAGCTACCTCCCTAAACGACTGTATTATTTCTGACTTCCTCTAATTCTTAGCCCATATGAACTATATAGCCTATATCCTATAACACTGCAAATGCCAAAACAACAACAGAAAAAAAAAAGACTTATAATCTCAAATATGAAGCTAACAAAAAATTCAATGAAACATATTTCTACAAATTAAGGAATAATAACCCATGTCTGTCCATTGGAGTTTAGGTAATTAGTGCATGCAGAAAATAAATATGTTTTCAACTAGAGATCCAGTCATTATAGGAAGCATGGGTAGATAGCAAATTATACCCATAAAAACACATCTCTGAGTATTCCGAATTTAGAGAACACCGGCTTTGTACTTTCTCAAAAATGTCTAGCAAGTTGAAGTTATTTCTTCCCAGAATGTAATGACTATACTCCATCACGCTCAGACCACTTATGGAATCTCTCTTACCAAGCAGATGATGATTGTTTGGTGCTATTATCTTCACAACCTTAAAAAAAAAACTATTTTAAAATGATATAAAACATGTGAGAAACTTTTCAGAAGGAATGGCTCCTGCAAGCAGATGAATTACCTAATTGGCATCTTATCAGAACTTTTAACACAGATTATGAGTATTCTGGAGGGAGAGTAACGAATGAGACCCCCTGAATTCTTCAGCCGTGAGCCAGTCTCTCTGCAGCTCCTGCACAGGACTGAAGGTCTAGTTTAATGTACCCTCTTGATAATGGAAATGTTATTAGGTTTTGATTCGTAAAGATCATGTTCAGATTCCAATTCCTCCCAGTTCCTTCCAGCTCTGTCTTTGTAAATTTGTCAAGCGTTGATACCATCGTCTGTAAACAGGAAATTCTACTGACCTAAGAAGACTGCTTTACAAACACAACAAGCTATTTCAACTGACTCTATTCAACAAACATTTACTGAGGTTGTTTTTTTTTTTTTAATCGTCCATTTAGGAGCCGAGATAAAGAAATGAATAAGCCATAACCCCTGGCCTCAAGGAACACATTGTTGTAAAATTCAGTCACTGTGTGCTGTAATGGGAGTTTTCTCTGACCATATTCTTCTTTCCTTGTCATTTACTGCATTCTTTCTTGTGTCCCTTTGATCGTCCTCTGGCTGCTGGCTGCAAATCGCCACACCCTAATCAGGTCACTGCACTCTGTTTCTCTAAAGCAAATACCCTTGAGTACTGAGGACCCACAGGTAGTAAGCCACAGTGTCTCCATCCTGCTGTTCTCAAAACAGTCTTGCCTCCTGTAACATCAAGAATGAGAAACGTATAGCGGGGCAATTATTGTTATGCACACTGATTTCATTCCTATAAAGAAAGTTCTCTGATGACTACATTTCCTGACAATCAGCATATCTACTACCACTTCCCACACTCCTTCAGCTGCCTTCCCATCAGCCCTCATAATCTTAAACCTCCCTCTCACATCATGTAAGTAGACCAAATTTTGCTTTGCTTTTAACCACCCAGAGCCAGCAGCCAATCAAGCCCCGTAGTAGAGCCAAGCCTGCTCTATCAGCATGCAAACCTTTTGTTCTGGTAGTGCTCCAATCCAAATCACTAAAACTTTCCCCCAAACTCAGAGTCCCTTCTTGAATTTCTCTTAGCTCCATGGCCTTCAGTGAAGCAAATCCTCTAAAAGCTCGTCTCTCTTCCCTGTTCTTCTCTAAGACCATGAAGGTTGTAGAATCGGACAAGCCTGACTGGTGAGCAACAGCCTCACTGTTTACCCCACTCCAGGGTCATCAGTCACATTCAATTATATTTCCAGGACAATCATTCACCGGGGGCTCCTTCTGATAATGTTAGCCATGTTAGATCCTGGATTCGTATGAGTCATGATAAAGAAAAAAACATGAGGTTAAAGCAAGAGAAATGCTGCTGACCAGTATGTAATATGGCTCTTCTGCGGTGATTGGAAATCTGGCCTACAACACCTCCAGGTGTAGGCATTTCCTCTCAGTAGGATTAGCAGGGCAGTTGAATGGAAAGAAGAAAAGTGGCCATGATGTAGATTAACAAAGGGACTGTGTTCTTACTAACATCAAATATTACTTAACCCCTCAAGACAGAACACAATTCATTCCCATTCAAAATAAATCTTTAGCTAGCTGCAGTGTCAGAGAAACAGCGGTGGTGGCAAACATAAAAAAACAAACAAACAAACAAAAGCTGAGAAGTCACTGAAAATCCTCAGCTTTTAAGACACGTGTTCAGTGGCACACTAATGGCAAATGACTATTTACTGAAGCACTGCTGACTCTGTGTTAAGCTGTAGCAATATTTGTTTCTTTAAGCATTTTGTTTGTTTTGGTTTTGGTTTGGTTTATATGTGGAGGGAAACTAGGGCCAGAAGCTTAGCAGTGAAAATTAGGACTTTCTGGGTAAAAGACAATAAAATTTGAAAGGACGCTGGAGGCAGACATCTGGTTTCCCAGGAACATTTGCAAACTTAGGATGACCTTAAGTAACTCTAGAGGGGCCTTCGCCTGTAAGTGCACCTGCTCACCAGAACATGAGCTCTCAGTGTCTGAGAGTAAGTGGTTGACATGATGTTCCACACCCAGTATGTGAGGTTGCTACTGCCTTGTTAATCTCACAGTGTCGTGATACAATGTTCTACTTTTCTTTCTGTCACAGGGATAAACACTCTTGCTAGAAAGGACTTGGAGGAGGAAACAGTTTATTTCAGTGCACAGGTCACAGTCTGTCACTGATGGAATTCAAAGAAGGAGTAAAGCAGGACTTTGAAGCAGAAGCCGTGAAGAAACGCTACCTACTCTTCTCCTGACCCAGCCTTGACCAACTTTCTTTTGAAGCCCAGGACCACCATCCCAGGGAGTGGTGCCACATTTCTCCAGACCCTCCTTCATCAGCTAACAACCAGGACAGTCCCCCAGAGACCAGTTGTACATTAGCCTCAGCTGAGACTCCCTCCTCAGGTGACTACGGACGATGTCAGGTGGACAGTTAAAATGAAGCAAGACATAGGATTCCATGATACAAACATGGTTTGTTATAAAAATAATGTATTAATAAACATCACTTTCCTCACATTTCCAAGTCATTTGAATGCCAAATCTCTTTTTAATGGAATCTACCTGGACAACTTTTGGCAGGTAAGCATAGGAGCAGATGCCAGCAGTAAGACTACGGGAAAGAAGGCAATAGTAATACTCCATGAAAATGTTCTACACATTACGTCACAATAACTTAGAGTTACAAAACATCCCAAATATTATGAAAAGGTTTCCATGGCATTTTCATTTCACTGATGAAGTATCATAGTTGTTCTTCATTAAAATTACTTTTTTTATTCTATGGATTTAGAAGTATATGTGTAAAGTCACCAACGTAAGATGACTAGCCTGTTTACTGACGGGATTCGTAAAGCATTAAGACTGTTAGTGGCACTAACCTCACAGAGTCCTACACATTCTGCCCAAATAAGGAGGAAGGACCAACGACAAAGATTTCACAAGCAGCTCAGGGGGAGCTGAAGAGGTGGTAAAGAGCACTGTCTGCTCCTGCAGAGGTTCTGAGTTCAATTCCCAGTAACCACAAGCAGCTTAGGTGACAGTGGTGGGCCAATCACTACACCCCTAACTCAGCATAGTTCATGAGTCAGAGAGTGTCCAGATAGGAAACCGCTTCTCAAATGCCCATCAATCAGGATTATGAAATTCAGTAAACTGCCCCTTATGCCTCTGAATTATCCCACATCAATATTATATTGAGACATTCCTTGCAATTCTATATTTAAACAGAAGAGCACACTTCAAAAGTCACTTCATTCTGTCACTTTGGTTCCTGCATCCCCATTAACAAACGTCAGACTAGAAGCACACCACGCATGAGTTGTGCTCTCTTTTGTCTCCTCGTGGGAGATGAGGGTCTTTTTCAGGCCACACACGGAGATTAATAATGACAAAACAGCAAACTCCACTCAGCCCTCTTAGGCATGAAAAAGTACAAAGTAAAACAGATCTCCCTGGGCAGACCACCATGAGGGTTTTCCTCTGTGTTTAGACATGAGCAATGTGGATGTCTCAAACAGTGTATGTTGCAATCTACCAGGCTGCTCCCTGAAAACACACACATTCACACACACACACACACACATTCACACACACACACACACACACACACACACACACACACACACACACACATACACAGACAGACACACACATACCTGTTGCTTGTCAGTGAGGGTCCTTGACAATAAAAGGAGACTGTTAACTTGGTTTAGTACTTGCCCGGGAATCTTTTCTTTCTGCTCATCTGTCACTCCCTCTCATGCTATGTAAAAAGCTACCAGCTCCTGAACCTTTTGGTTAGTGCTGCGGCAGGAAAGGGAGAGAGGCGCCCTCCTAAAAGAACTAGAGAGAAACGCCACAAGGAAAGTATTAATTGCTTTTAGACAATAAATTCAGTTTTTATTTGCAGAGAAGATGAATAAGATTTTTCTATTTTCCTGTTTCTTTATAGGAACAAAAAAATTGCACAGATTATATGCCCAGTCTGTGTGCATGCTTGCACATGGTGAAATCTGGTTACGGTGTATGCAATGTTATTTAAGTGGTTAAGTTTTGCTGTTTGTTCAGCAAAGACTGGGAAATCATCAAAAAATCATAGCTTTACTTTATTATTATTTTTAAAAATTTGTTCTCCTCTCATACAGTGCATCTCAATTGCAGCTTATGAGCATCTCCCAGAAAGAGCCTAATATGAGTTTACAGTTATTCATTTGTTCATTCAGTTCATCTCTTAAGGACTGAAATGGTTTGAATGTGAATTATCACCCAAAGGTCCGTGTGTTTGACACCGACACCGGGTCCCAGCTTGTGCTGAGTTTGCAGGGTGTAGTAGGTAGTTTTTCCTCAGGTCCATAAGCTCCCAGAATAATGAGACTCAAAATAATTATTTTAAAATACCTAGGTGATATAGCTAGGCTCTTCTCTGATGAGCTCATAATTTAAAAGAGCCTATTATATTAATCTATACTCTGCCACATGGCTGGTTACTGGAGCTCAGGCACCATGCATCCAGCCTCCTCACCCATTGGCAGCTGAATCTCACGCCCCTGGCTCTATCCCAGAATTCTTTCTGCCTCCTGGATGTTCCGCTTCCTATTCCCTGCCTCAGCTATAGGCCGTCAGATTTATTATTGACAGGCACTACATCCATACAATACAACAAATATTCCTTCTACAGGGGGAGATTACGGAACTTTGGAGACATTGAGAAGCTTTGGGGACATATGGACCAGCTAGGAGAAGTGGGTTGTTAGACACCAGAACTGAGCGTTTAATCCCCTTCTGGTTCCTGCCCCAGCTTTTTGCCTCCGGAGCCACCAAGATGTCAACAAATAGCTCTGCAAGCTTCCAGTGCCACAGCGAGATCCACTAGAGTGACCTTTCCTTCGGCATCATGTTGAAATGCAACCTCAAATTGTAAGTCAAAATAGGCCCCTCCTGCCTTCAGTTCTTCTGACAAGTATTTTTTTGCCTCACACTGAGGAAAAACAAAGAAAAAACTACCACTGCAATTTAATGGAATTGATCTGTCTGTCTGTCTTTTGTGACACTAGGGATCAAAACTCAGGCTGTGGACACTAGGAAAGGACAGAGTTACATCTTTTTGGGGGGTTATTTATTATTTGTTTATTTATTTATTATTTACATATACATTTATATTGTTACTCATATATACAATAAACTACATACAGCAAGAAGAACCATAAAACAATAAAGAATTACATAAATGTCACATTCATATGTTCTGCCTAGTTGTATTTGGCAACCTGGAAGAAAACATCTTTCCTATCTTGGTGAGTCTAAAATTCTGAATGTAAATCAATATCTAACATATCCCATCTCTATCAACCTAAAAACATTGATCTTGACCTAAAAACAACTTAACCTCTAAAGAACTAAGCTTAATTTTAAACCTAAACTATCTGGTCTTCAACCCCATCATAGACTTGAGAAGGAATAAAATTAATTGCCTGAGTGAACAAGGAGTGCAGGTTAGCAGCTTCCCAAATGAGAAAATGACAGACAGTTGCTGACTGAACAGCTATCCAAAACTGTCTATAACATTGGAGCATCATCTTCAGCCTTCTGGCCCAATATATCTGACAGACATATTTGTGTGGTAGGAACTATTGAGGACTTGCTTACCCTGTCTTGGCATGCTGGATGCTGGCATCCTGCATCCTTCATGTTCCAAGCCCAAGTGCTTGGGCAGTTCCCAGGACAGCTTCAAAGAAACCTTCTGATCCCAATTGGCCCAGCATTTCAGACTGACATATGCAGGGCTCCTATTAAGCCTAGAATTTCTCAACATTTAGAAGATGAGTTACATCTTTTTTTATTAATTTATTCAGATTACATCTAAATTGTTGTCCCATCACTTGTATCCTCCCGTTCCTCCCTCCCTCCCTCTGGCTTCCACCCTGAGTTACATCTGAAGCAATCCTTTTGTTGTTGTTGTTGTCTAGATTGAATGATACACAGTTCACCTACTATGAATCATTATAATATGCAAATGTTGGTGTTTTAGCATATTTATATTCATTATACGGTTACTCTCTGATTTTAGGTTGGTTCCCCTCCAAAGTCCCACGCTCATTAGCGGTCATGATGATTTTCCCCTTGTCCAGCTCCTGCCAATCACTAACTTTCTTCTGAGTCTGGATTTGCATATTCATATATTCCACCCTGTTCCTTTCCTTTCACAGTTCCTACGTTTATTTTCCCAGTCAATTCACTTGTTTCCCTCGCGGGTTCAAGCCGGAGTCATAATTTCATTAGTTCAGGAAACATATCACGAACCTCTCTGGGAAGAAATACTCAGCTTACAGCATCAGGAACAGTGTGTTTTAAAGGACAAGTGTTCCTTGGACGAGTTGATTCATTTCAGCATGTTATGGGTCTCCAGATGTGATTTGAAATTATCTGTGTCCGGGTCACCTGCGCCTCATCACTATGCACCTCCTCAGAAGCACCTGGGTGTCTTTATTAAAAGTACAGATAGCTGTAAAGTGCCTCCCAGCTGCTGGGTTAGACTTTGGAGGAGGGAGCAAAGGGGGTGCCTTCTGTCTGCCACGCCTCAGATTCTGCTCTTACACACTGTAACATGTGAGTCAGTAAGAGTCTCACGCTGCACGGAGGCCCAGGAGTACAATATGAAGGTGCCATATTTGATCTGAGATGGTGTCGACACATCGAGTCCACACACCATGCCAACAATGTGGCAAAAGCATTTACAGAACTTTCACACTAAGCCTCCTAGCCATCAACTATTCCTCATCCTATGAAACGAAAAGCGGGGGGGGGGGGGGGGGTTGGGGAGTGAAGAGTTGGCTTGGCAGTTAAGAAAGCTAGATATTACTGCAAAAGAACAGGGTTCAATGCCCAGCATCCCAACATGGTGGCTCACAGCTGTAACAGGCACACAGGTGATGCATGTACGTACATGCATTCAAAATTTACATATACAAAATAATAACAAGAAGGAAATTCTCCACAAATATCAAATTTATGATTTTCATTGGTCATCTTTAAATTTGTAAACAAATACTGGGTTTTCACTGTGGCATTTTCACAAACGTTTTCTTCCTTTTTATTCTCCTCCCCCTCTTCTCTTGCCCAGCCTCACCCACCACCTGGCTAGCCTCCTTCCCCTCCCCAACACGGCCTATTCCCCTTTTATGTCTAATATATTCTGTGATGACTCCCTGACACACAACTTCTGATGCCTGTTCCCTCTCTCCTAACTCCCTTTCTATAGTCACCAAATGCTCTCTCCACACACATTAAAATTGAAATCAAGAATCAATATATGATAGAAAACATGCTGTACACAAATACTAAACGATATTAATTATATTACATGATGCCATGACATATATTTTCCTTTCTTTAGCTCACACACAGAACACTGCAATAGCATTTGTAAACTAATTTATCCATTCATATTATCAATATGTCGTTGCTATTATCAATATGTTGTTGCCTAAAGCCTGTTAAAAGAAACAAAAACTTTCATAATATGTAAACTGTCAAATTAATTAGAAAGAGAATGAACATGTAAATATTAAGAGAATCAAACACTGTGAACAGTGAAGTATCCTGAAAGGGCTGAAATTAGGCAGTTTTCTGAAAATATGGAGGATGCTTGTGGGAAAATGCAGCTAAGAATGGGTTGAAGTTCTCAGTAGGGTAAAGTGAGTACATAATTTGTGGGTGAATACTGGAAAGAAACTTGAAATAAACTGGTCATGAGGGTTGGAGAGGTGGCTGAGCAATTAAGAGTACAAGCTGCTCTAGCCGAGAACCCAAGCCCTGTTCCCAGCATATGTGTTGCTAAGTAAGCTCACAGCCACCTGTCATGCTCCTAGGGCATCTAAAGCCCTCTTGTGCCCTTTGTGGGAACTGGAGTTGATTGCACAAACACACACAGGCACATAATTAAAAGTAAAAAGTAAAACTAACTCTAAAAACAGTCATAAAATAGGAATTCCAAGTTTTTAAAAAATTCATCCAAAATTCTACTTAACAAAAAAAGCAAGTCAAAAGAAGTTGGAAATACCAATTTTATAATACAAATGATACTGAATGAGAATAGCCCAGTAACAATCCATAACAATTTGAAACATAGAGAAGCATATATACTTGTGATATCTATCTATATCTAGATAGATGATATGTAGATAGAGAGAGAGATGAGAGAGAGAGAGTAGATAATGGATTAGACAGATAAATATAGATGATAGATAAATGACAAATTAATGGTAAATAGATGATAGATAGATAGATAGATAGATAGATAGATAGATAGATGAACTGTATGTATATAGTTGTCAGTGTTATTGATAAGATTGGAAGTCAGACTCCATCTTATTCACACAGGAGTCAAGGAGCTCCACCCTTCAGCATCTTTAAATCAAAGCAAGGCCTTCAACTGCAAAGATGCAGAAGGAAGATGAAGCATAATTTAAAAATCAGTGTGGGCCAGTGAGATGGTTCTGTGAGTAAAGGATGCTTAGCACAAAGACTGGGAGTCTGAGTTTGATCCACAGAACCTGCTTATTTAGAAGAAGAGGCCAGACTCCTGTACATGGTCCTCTGACTTCCACAGAATATGCATCATGGTATGTATATTCACATTTTATAATTACAAGGCATACTCTATTTATATATTTCAATGCAAATTGTGTGATTTTTCAACACAGTATAACAAGTGGAACACAAATATCTGTGAAGATTCAATACTTTTAGATATCTTCATATCTAAATTAATTCAGACGCATTGACTGGATGTTTTTAACAGGAATTTCACAATAAGGCAAATCATGTTGACTTTTAAAAGTGGAGGGAGGTAGATGGTGGCTACATGGCTAAAAGGGCATGCAAAGCAAGCTTGATGGATTGAGTACAGTCCCCCAGAATCCATGGTCAGAGGAAAGAACCAACTTCTGAAAGTTATCCTTTGGCCTCCATATGTGCACTGTGGTACATGCTCTTACCTCTCTGTCTGTGTGTCTGTGTGTCTATCTGTCTCTCTCTGTCTCTGTCTCTGTCTCTGTCTCTCTCTGTCTCTCTCTGTCTCTCTCTCTGTCTGTCTCTCTCTCTCACACACACACATACAAACACACACACACACACACACACACACACACACTTAGTAAAAATAAATACAAGACATTTTAAAAATTCAAGCATTAGTGCATGCCATTAATTCCAATACTTGTGGAGTGCAAGCATGGAGGCCAGTGGTCCAAGCACATTCTTAGCTACATAGAGAGACTTAATGCAGCCTGGATTATGAGAGACTTTGTATCAAAATGAACAAAGTACAACTTTAACATAGTAAGGTCTTGGGCAAAAATGATATCTATTGGAATGTCAAAATAATCACATTCTAAAATTACTGAATAAAACTGATAAGATTTTTAACAATTATGAAGGGCTTTGGGTTTCATGGTCTAATTCTTCATAAAGCGAATCTGCAAGTATAACGCAGTACTTTCAGAATGTAACTCTGATGGTCTGAATGTTTGTTCATGCCACCTGCTAGCACTGACTTACCATCTTATTGTCTAAAGAGTTATTGTCAACACTCTTCTTATAAATGGTCCAACAAGAAATTTGAGATGTAGGAAACCTTGTATCTTCAAATATATCCTTACTTCAAACTCTTTCTGGAGCCAATAAACAAGCAAACTAAACATGGTGAGATGTTAATTTTCATTAAACATTAACTTCTCCAGTCAAAATGATCACAACCCTTGCCTTATTCCTAAGAAATGACTCAGATTATTAATGATACACTTAACTATATGGCTAACAATGGCTGAGAGATGGACAACTAATAAGCATCTTAGTTCCTACCAAGGTAAGTCAAAGGATTTGACAGGCTATTAATGAAATAGCCAGGGCCTCATAAACTTAAGATACAGTCACTTCTCAGTCTCTCATAACATGAAAACCATGAGTCTTCAGTTATTATCCTCTGTTGTAAATCATCTGTGCTCTAACCAAAAGCAACTCAGTGAAGGAAGGGTTTGTTGGGTTGGTACCTCCCCCCCCCCCAAAATCCATCATTGAGGAAAACTAGGTCCGTAACTGAAGGAAAGAAGCTGGACACAAGAACTAAAGCAAAAACCATGGAGGGATGCTGGTTATTGCCTTGCGCTCTGCCCCCACCCCTGACTCTCTGTCTCTGTCTTTCTGACTGATGCTCAGAGACCTTTATTATATAGTCCAGGATCAGCTACCTAGGGATGGTGCTACCCATAGTGGGTTAGCCCTTCCTATATAAATAACCAATCAAGCCAATACCCCAGAGACATGCCAACAGGGCAATATGATCCAAACAACCTCTCAATCAAGTCTTCTCAAGGATGACTCGATATAGGTACACACGTTTAGTTTTGTCTTAGAATATCTTGTTTGTTTGGGTTTTTTTCATCTATAGTACTCAAATGTTTTCCTAGGTATAGTAGTCTAGGATTGCATCTGTGGTCTCCTAGATACTGCAAGACATCTGGCTAGGTTCTCCTGGCTTTTAGGGTCTCTGTTGAGAAGATGGATGTAATTTTGATAGGTCTACCTTTTCATGCCTCTTGGCCTTTTTTCCTTGCAGCTTTCAATATTCTTTCTTTGTTCTGTGCATTTAGTGTTTTGATTATTATGTAGCAGGAGGATTTCCTTTTGTAGTATAATCTATTGGAGGTTCTGTAAGCTACTTATATGTTTATAGGCATCTCTTTGATAAATTGGGGAGATTTTCCTCTATGGTTTTGTTGAAAATATTTTCTGTTTCTTGGATGTGGGAATCTTTTCCTTCTTCTATTCCTGTTATTTTTATGTTTGGTCTTTTCACATTGTCCCAGATTTCCTGGATATTTTGTTTTAGGAACTTTTTAGATTTAACATTTTCTTTGACCAGTGTATCTATTTTTCTTCTATTGTATCTTCTACATGTGAGATTCTTTCTTCTATCTCTTGTATTCTGTTGATGATGCTTGTGTCTATAGTTTCTGTTCTCTTCCCTAGGTTTTTCATCTCCAGAATTCCCTCTGTTTGTGTTTTCTTTATTGCTTCTAATTTCATTTTCATGTCTTGGATCATTTTATTCTCTTCCTTTGCCTGTTTGGTTGTATTTTCTTGTATTTCTTCAAAGGATTTATTCATTTCCTCTTCAAAGGCCTCTACTAACACCATAACATTAGATTTAAGGTACTTTTCTTATGCTCTAGCTGTGTTAGGCTCTAGAGTGCTTGCGATAGTGGGATAGTTGGCCTGGTGCAGCCATATTGACCTGGCTCTTGTTGATTGTGTGCTGTAGTTTATTAGGCAGGATATAGTCCCTGGGCAGGTGGTGGGCCTCTGGGAATGCAGGGACAGGGTGCCGTTTGCTGCTTCTGGGTGTGCCTCAGGGGACCTGGTGGGCAAGGGACCTTGGTCAGAGTCCTTTGTGGTTGTCCCAGATGTTGTTAGGCCTGTTTGACCCTGGTGCTGGCAGGCCTTTTGGAATGCAGGAAGAGCTGGATGTCCCTGCTGCCTTCAGGAATGTAGGCAGAGCTGTGGGCTGGGCAATAGAGCTCAGGAGACAATCTTGCCCCCGAGGGCATCAGGGAGTCAGGGAATGGCATCATTTTTTTATTCCATCTTTGAAATATATCCTGTGCTTGGCAAAAATTTCCCTCTAAAGAATTTGAATTTATAATTTTTGGCAGATCCAGAAAAAAACAATTCTTACACATCTACATAAATATGATGCATCTGACATGTGCTATTTCTTTATGATAATGGGAAATTTTTATTGTTATTCATTTATTCTGGTTCCTATAATATCTAAGTTGTTTTCCAAACACATAATGTTAAACTGTGAAAATACACATGAAGGGTTAAAGTGATAGTAATTCATAAGTTAGTGCATAACTTGCATTTCCAAATGGTGTTGTTCCAATTTCAAACAAAACCAAGTGTAATGGTATATCATATACTATTTGGATCTAGATTTTAAATTCACTCTGATGAGACTTGTGGTACCACCAGGCATTTACAACCACAGGCATAGATCAAATATTGGTCAAAGCCAATCTCTCTGTGTGGAGCTGCCAACATAGTTCATCAGATGAAGCACTTGCAGCAGAGGCCTAACAGCCTGAGTAGCTCAATCCCCAGAACCCACATAAAAGTGGAAAGGGAAACAGAGCTCCACAGAGTTGTCTTCTCATCTCCACACACATGCTCTTGCCAAGATTGTGCCCACACATCATCATCATGCACACACAAAAGAGATAAGAATTTCAATCTCTGTGTGCATGTGAGTGCAGGTGTGCATTTGCCATAGTGGGCATGCAGAGGTGAAAGGTCAACCTCAGCCAGCTGTCAGTCCTTGCACATCCTTGGAAGCAGGATCTCTTGTTTGATCCCTACAGTAGGCTCACTGGCCTGCTAGCTTCCAGGGAATCTTCTGTCCCCATGTCATACCAGCTTCATCTGTGAACTGGTGCTCCAACTCAGGTCCACAGCTCCTGAGATGACAAACTCCCCAACACCATCCTAGAACCAACTGTTAGGTTCATTTATGAAGCTATTAAGACAGGAGGTTTGATTATTTTTAAAGGAATATTGTTCTCTCTATTTAAAAGTAGCTTTTACTGATTCAGGCAGTTAAGAATCATTTGATGGTTATTGTAATATTTTACATTTTTAACAATACACATTAATTTACTTTCTTTGACTTTGAATGAATTGAACAAATTATTATTATTATTATTATTATTATTATTGTTGTTGTTATTATTATTAGTTTTTTGAGACAGGGTTTCTCTGTGTAGCCTTGGCTGTCCTGGACTCACTTTGTAGACCAGGCTGGCCTTGAACTCACAATGATCAGCCTGCCTCTACCTCCCAAGTGCTGGGATTAAAGGCGTGTGCCACCACTACCTGGCTGAACAAATAATTCTTAAATGAACCTCTCTGGGGTTCAAGTACAGCTGGATAAAACTCAGGAGCTCAGGCAGGTTTCCATGTCCATGGCGTCACTTTTGAACGTGCCCAGTGCTACCTGCGAAATGGAGCTGAGTCCAAAACTACGTGTTTTGAACTGTAGATTCCACATTATGATCAGTTATAAGCCTGAAAAGTTTGTACACTACTGAAATTAAGAGTACTTTTTTAAAGGGACATTGAAGCAATAGAAGATTATACTTTGATTTTTTTTCCCTAAAGCCTGTTTTGTGTGTAGTTTACAAATAGAGAAAAAGTGGTCATTACATACGCAAGGGGAGGATATTAAGTATGTTAATATAAAATCCAGAAACCAGTGCTGATCATAAGCGTAGGACAATCAGAGTGTAGTAAAAAGCACTACATTATGCAGGGCACAGTGGCACACACCTTTAATCCCAGCACTCGGGAAGCAGAGGTAAGCAGATCGCTGTGAGTTCAAGGTCAGCTTGGCCTACAAGGAGAGTTCCAGGACAGCCAGGGCTACAAAGAAAATTCTATCTTGAAAAATCAAAACACAAAAACAAAAACAAACAAATGAACAAACAATACATCACCTTACAACAAAGTAAGTTGAAGTAAAGAGGACTATAAAATAGTCAAAGAGACTAGAAAGGACAGCGAGGTAATGTCCCTAAATTGATAACACAGTGAATTTGTTTACCCAATTCTATGCCCTACAAAGATTTTATATGAATGTTTCATGTCAATCAAAAACTTGAAAAGCCATACATCGTCATCTCTGCTGGGGTTTGAGACCCCCTACATAACTGAAAGAGGACAAGTGGAGTGTTTTTTAAGATAAAAAATTAAGTGAAGTCGGGTATTTTGAAGTTGGCTTTTGTCAACTTGATACAACTTAGAGTCAATTTGGAAAAGGAAAATGCAACTGAGAAAACCCGTCCAGTTGATAAGTCTGAAGACAAGTCCAGGGAAGCTTTTTCTTAATTAGCGATAGACATGGGGGTGCCCAGCTTATTGCGGGCCTTGTCAGCCCTGGGCATGTGGTTCTAGTCTGTATAACAAAGTAAGCCGAGCAAAGCCACGAGTTCCAAGCCAGTAGGCGGCGTTCCTCCAAGACTTCTGCTTCAGTTCCTGAGCCTGGGTTCCAGCCTTGGCCTGCTGCACTCAACCTCCCTTCGCAATCGACTAGAGTGGGCGCGAGAGAGCCAAGTGAACTACGTGTTCCCTAAGCTGCCTCTGCTTTTGGTACTGAGGCCTTGATTAAGAACCTCCCTTGCACAGTCTAACACTGGGAGTTAGTGAGAAATGCACACGCGAAATGTTTAAAATGAACGTGGAACGAATGCTGGTATCGTGATGATTACACAAGGTCAGCCAGATGGAGAGAAATTCACAGTTCCAAGGGACTTAACTAGTGCTCAGCAATCCGCTCACAGTGGAGTGCTGTTGACTCTTTTCTGCTTCTCTGACTGCCTTTGCTTTTTAGAACTGGGCACAGTACTTCGCAGTAGCTTATTGAGAATTGAGGTCTACGTCCCTGACCTCCAGATCCGAGAATGACCACATGAAAAACTTTAGAAGCAAAAATGAGTAATAAAGCAACATGAGAAGGCAAACAAACAAATTATTATCATTTGTGCAAATGTAACCCAATTAGATAACAGTATGTCACATTTACAGACAAATCAGTAGGCAGCAGTATTATCAAATGCCCTCTGGGAGGAATGGTCAATTACTGAAAGAAAGTAAGACAGAAAGTATATAAAAAGACTTTCAACTGTACTTATAACTTTGAAACACATTACATCACATTTTAAAGAGATGCATGGACATATGAAAATATATAAGCAGGCATATACACACTTACATACATGTACACACATGTACACACGTGAGACAGGTAGAAAGTTTCATAATATTAAATTATGTGTGAAAATGTTTAATTTCAGTGAAAAAAAGTCCAGTAAAGTGCTTACCTCCAAGCCAACTAGAAATAAGAAAAAACAATCCACTTGAAGATTTGCAATGGGTTACATTAAACATCAAGTACTTCTTTGATACCAATTTTAACCAGATAGAATTCATAAAGAAGAGAACACATCATTCAACATGATACAAAATATAAAATTCCTTAGAAAATGTTACAAGAAAAGTTTGAAATGCTGACTTCTTTAGTGAAGTATTTCCATGCAATCTCTAATAAATCTCAGTGAGGATTAATTAAGGATCTCACGGTGAGACTGGAACTTTCAGTAGAATTGGAGATGATCACAACAGGTTAGATACATTTTAATTAAAAAAAACATGAAAAGAAGGGTCTAGGAGCATCAATAACAACAACAACAACAAAAACTGTTAAATCTTTAATGAACCCTGATTCTGAAGGAATAAACTGTAGGACTTAGCGCTCTGAGTCTGGGGCATTTACTTTGTAACCCTGTTGTGCAAGACATGAAAACAAAGTCCCTTTCACTCTGGGCAGCTGTGGAATGGAGCTGATCAACAGTTCACCTTGCACTAACTGATCTTTAGGCAAGCTAATCAGCTGCAGGAGGAGGAAGCTACAAGCATGAGGTAAGTCTCCAGGTCCTGCCTCAAAGATACAAAGAATAAAGGGAAGCTCAGTGCTTTGACACCAAAGACACACACACACACACACACACACACACACACACACACACCATAATACACACAAATAAATATACAGAGAGATATACATAGAGGCACAGAAAGACAGACACTACACCACACACACACTAACAAAATACGCACAAATAAGCTTGAAACTGCCTAATCTTCAGGGCATCAGATGCTCTTCTCTGGCATCTGTGAGCACCTATACCCACACGCAGGCACATATGCAAATATGTAATTTAAAAGAAAATAAATCTTAACAATTAAATACTTTGTGTCACACCGTGACCCTCCAAAATACAACCTTCAGCATAAGACTCTTCCGTGATTGTTAATACTGAAGTTAAATATTCTGCTTCTAAAATAGAGAAAAATTAAACATAAGCTTAAAGATCAATGAAATTGAAAATAAAGGCATGCAAACATTCAGCCATGAATCCAAGTGGTCATGGGTGTGAAGCTTAAAATACATACTACGGTGGGATGTGGTTCAGTTGCTGGAGTGCCTGTCCAGAACGCACGAAGACCTGAGTTCTAGCTGCAGCTGTTCATAAAACTTGTTCTTACCTACGTCTTACTACTTGGAAGGTGGAGGGAGTCACCTTCCAAGGGTCAAGAGTTCAAGTTCATTGTCTAGATATCGAATTCTAAACTAGCTATGTGAGACCCTTGAGACTCTCAAAATCAAAAAAAAACAAAAACAAAGGAAAAAAAAACACAAAAAGCCAACACAGGGCTGAGGAGATGGCTTCAGTGATAAAAATGCTTGCTATGTAAACCTGAGAGACAGAGTTCCAATCCCCAGAGCACATGTACATGCTCGGTAGGTTCGGTAGTCCACATGTACTGCCAGTGTCCAAAACAGCAATTAACTGAGCCACAAGAGCCAAAACAAACAAAATACAGCAATGAGGAAAGGAGATGAAAAAAAAATTTAACACTTCCCTAACATGAACAAACATGGAAATACACCAAACCGAAACCAACTGATAATTGCCTGTATCACAGAGAAATGATCTCAAATCAATAGTATATCAACTGTATGTCAATAATGTAGTGGGACAAGAGAAAACCCGACCCTCAACAGAGGGAAAGAAATAATAAATAAGAAAGATTATCACGGAAATAAATGAAATAGAGTTTAGACGAATAAGGAAGAAGGTTAACAAAACAAACCATGGTGTTTGTGATTTGTTTTGAGAAGATAAAGTTTGCAAAACTTTAATTACATTAACTAAGGAAAACAAAGAACATGCAAGTAAATAAGAAATGAAAAATGAGACACTTCAAGTGGCCACAAAAAGAACAAAGAAGGAAAGGCAACATGCTGGGTAATTATATACCAACAAGACAGAGAGCTTAAGAGGAAATGGACTAATTAGGAGAAAGTGAGAAATTCCCAGGCACATCCAGCCTTCATTAAATGATGAAGAAAGAGTGCAGAGAGTCTGAATAGACCAATAATGAGAAGGAAATTGAACACTAATAAAAAAGTAAATCTCCCATCAAAGGAAATCTTAGGGGTGGATGGTATTACTGCTGAATTCTACAAAATAATTCAGTAATAATACTAACTCTTCTCAAATCATTTCACAAAATTGAATGGCATGAATTCACCCAGATTTGGTCTATGAAACCAGAATTAGGCTGATACCAAAACCAGATGAGTCTTTAACACAAATAAAGCTTCAGAACAATATCTCCAATGAGCATTAATATAAAAACCCTCAGTAAAATATTAGTAAAAGAAATCTAACATCATACAAAAAAGATCACTCCCATTATCCAGTGGGCAGTCACAGGGATTCAATGGCAGCTACCAATTTTTTAAAAAAAGTAACTCATGTAAACAGGATGAAGAATGAAACAGCAATGAACATATCTACAGGTATAAGAAAGATGTATCACAAAATTCCTAATTCTTCTCAGGACAAAAATTCACATTCTAGACATAAGTGTTCTGCAACATAAGGGCTCCACAAACAGATCTGTAGCTAACATAGCAGTAACTGAGAAAAAGGAAAAGCATTTCTCTTCAGAAATTAATAAGACAAGAAGAGTGCCTTTATTCAACACAGTAATGGAGTATATTCAATATGGCCAGAGCCTTCAGGGAAGAAAAATAAATTAAGCTAGCCAAATGGAAAGAAAAATTTAAATAGTTCCTTTGCAGAAGACGTTATCTTGTGTACAGAAAACTCTAGCAACCATGTTCTTTTAAAAAGCTACCCAGTTTAATCAATAGATTCAAGTGAGTAAGAAACATCAAAGCAACATGCAAGAGTAATATTGATCCTATGCACTAGTAGTGGAATGCCAGAATCAGATCTTCAGAAAACAATTCCAATTATAGTAGTGTAATAAATCACAATATCTAGGAATAAATTTAACCAAGAATGTAAAATATTTCTCCACTGAAATCTATATAACAGGAGTGAAATAAATACAAAAATAAATAAAAATATTTCATGGTCATGTATTTGAAAAAGACACAGAGCCATTACAACATGTAGTAACCTACAAATCTAACACAGATTAAATTCTCCAGAGAAATATAAATAGCCCCAAAATATCTATCATACAACAAAAACCTCTAAAACAATTTCAAGTAAAAATAACAGAAATGGGGAACATCACAAGGTAATCCCACTGCATTCACTATCGCCCTAGGATGTGGACATTAAAACAGACATACTAGCCAGTGGTAGAGGATAGATGGCACACATTCTGTTTGCAGATAAAAGAACTTCAACAAAGTTGCCAGGAACATGATGAGTCAAAGGAAAATCTCTTCCAGGAAAATCTACTTCCAGGGGGAAGTAGATGTACAGGTGCAAAAGAATGGAACATCTCAGCATGAACACCGAGCATCTGAGGCTGAACTGAGATGTACGACACAGAACTGCTAGAAGAAAACACACAGGGACAACCCTTAGTGTTAATCTATGCAAAGATTTCTTTTATCTGTTTCAGGAGCATGAATCTTTTTCCGCAAAAGTTTAGTTCAGCTGGGAAAACTCTTTTTTTTTTTTTTTTTTAGCAAAATCGAGTAAAATGTTTGAGGGAGTAGAGTGTGCAGGACATTGCATGGTTTACAAGTCATTTTTGGAAAAGAAATGAATGAGGAAGGAACTAGCTGAAGACTTGGCCAAGAAGATGAAGAAGAAAAAAAAAAGCTTTTGACTCTTGGACATACTTGATATATTAGTACTACAGTGTTGGGGCACTGTTGGGGCAGATGCATGAAGGAAAGAAAGTATTTACTGTATTCATGACAAACAGATTTCATCGTCATCTGAAGTGACCACACAAAGACCACTTATCAGACAGGTGGAGTAGGGGAGGGAGAGGTAATGACATTTTAACAGAAATAACCAGCTCTCCACATTCAACAGCAAAATTTTATTTATTTTTCCAATGTCCCACTGTGTTATTAGGAATGTTATTAGAGAGAAAAAAGAAGATGACCATGCTTTTGATGTTGTAATGGATAGTTAGGCCAAGCTCAACCTAAGTACTTGTTTTCCTTTGTCCTAAACACACACACACACACACACACACACACACACACACACACACACACACACACACACACGTCTCTCCTAAAGTCAGTTTGATCAACTTTATATATATCACCTTGAAAATATTTTGTGTTTTCTTAGCAATTTATCCAAATGTCTTATTCGGTAATCTAGCATACGATCTTTAATAAGTAAAATCTTATACCTCTCAATGAAAATAAATCCTCCTTGGATTGTGTTCCGGTATTGTGATCATCCATTACTGAGAACCAAGAGAAACAAAACTGGACGAAAGGTAGCCCTGTTAGGAGCACCACCTCAAGACTTCTGGGAATCATTTGGGTGGAATTGGGTGGAAGCCATGGGCATTTGACTAAGAAAAAATTGGAAAATAAAGTGCTTAGCACGAATGGAAAATTGTATACATGGATTTCCATGAGACTCACAGTGGGATTTCTGCAAGAAAACCTGTAGACACTTCAGTAAATCATAGATCCTGATGTCATCCAGATGATGCTGACCAAATACACCCTGTTTTCAGGTCCCCTCATTCCAAAGCAGTGTGCTCCACTGCTCAACGGGGTCAGATGTTCCAAAGCACAAGCCCTCAGTAGAACATGCAGTCCTTCCTAAATTTACTCTTCTGAGACCGAAAAGCTACCTCCATGTTAAGCAAGTGAATTATTCCTTCCACAGCCTTTTCATAAAGGGAAAAACTGTTTGGTGACGCTGCTGAATGGAAAAGCAGCTGTCGCCTCTCACAAAGGAGGCTTGACAGTATTGCTAGAGCAGTCATGAGTCACCCATGAATATGGAATTAGCAAAATGATCATTTGTTGGATTGTCAAAGTCTTGTCTCTATGAACTGAAAGTCTGTTGTATTTAAAGAGAAGATCTTCCGACAAGTTAAATACACCCTGGTTTAATTGAGCTGAGAATATTCATGAGCCAGAACTAGTTTGGAGAGCTTTAGCAAGTGTTTTGGTCAGACCAACATGCGCTGAAGGTGGACAGGAGGCAGAGGCAAGTGATGGGCTCACATCCCTCTTTGACTCAGTGGGCTGCCTGGGGCTCACTGACACATGGCTTTACAACCGTTGCCCCCTGCCACATGCTATAGGAATTTCCTCCCTTAGTTTGCTTTCAGTTAGCTCCTGTCCTGAGTCAGGCTACAGTTCACTAGTGCAAGATCTGAGCATCGTGGTTCCAAATGCAAGTTAACAGTTCCTTGTTTTTCTTCATCCTTCCAATTGTAAAACAAAAAACAAAAACAAAAACAAAACAACAACTTACAACCATCTTGATGCTTGTGTCATTTTTCTGTCTCCATCACACACAAGCTTATTTGGTTTCAGTAAGAACTCCAAAGACATGATATCCCTGCATTTTAACCACTAGTGTATTC
Source organism: Acomys minous (assembly GCF_964271855.1). Lineage (NCBI taxonomy): Eukaryota > Metazoa > Chordata > Mammalia > Rodentia > Muridae > Acomys > Acomys minous. The sequence goes on from NC_140494.1 coordinate 1,660,652, forward strand.
CTGATGATTGACAAGTGTCTACATAAAATGTGTAAGATTTGAGAGTCTATATTCCACATACAGTGCCTTAAATGTACCATCACATGGCTTCAGGAGAGGAATAGGTAAAGCTCCTGTGTGCTCCTTAACAGGGGTCCCTGTGAACCCCAGCTCCCTGGTCAAATATCCAACCTCTGACAATTACAAGCACAATGGCTTGTGAAGCCACATAGGCACAGTTCTTATTCAGGTGTGAGGCTAATTATGACCCAAAGTTCCCAAAGTTTTCTCAGGTCCCTGTGTTTTACAGACTTTCCAACCTCTTCTTGTATTCTGCAGTCAGCAATTAAACAGAAGACACAGTAGTAGAGAAACGTTAGAAAAATCTTAGAATAAGCCAGGCCAGTCACCCACCACTTAAGATCCTTACCCGGCAGCCATGCCTGTCAGATCTCATAAGCTCAAAGTCCCCTGTACACAAAGTCACTCCCTACACAAGGAAGCATAGGACCACAAAGAGGCACAACAAACATCTACAGCTGTGAAAAGCAACCCTGGAGCTCTCCCCCACCCTGCACCAACCCACAGGTTCTCTCTCCTTTCTACAAGTTCTCCATAATCAACTGACCAACGGGGTAGAGTTGGAAATTTTCTTTTTGCTACCTTAAATAACTTATTTCTTCAAAATGCATTGTTATTTAAAAACAACAACAAAGCAAACAAACAAAACCCCAGCAACAAAGAGTTGGCTTCTGTGCACACTGGGCATTAGCTGTATCTACTAGCTGCTTACTTTCTGTTGTTTTCATTTTCAAATCTTGGCGGTGTCAATCAGAATACATGCAGAGTTTCCTCAGGAATATCTCGTAATAGGGACCCGTGTTACACTATTTTCTTACGGTCCCTGTAACTCTAAGTGGCTTGGTAAATTTGGTGCACTTACCTAAAACAGCACAGGTTCTGGCTGCTGTGGCTCCTAGAAGGCATACACGGTGATGCCACAAAGATATCTCAGTGTGGAGGGCCTTCTAGAACCTTCTCTGATCTCAGAGATTAGGATAGTGGGGAACAGACATACAACTAAGTCTGAGTGGTTACTCCTCAGGTGAGTTTTGAATTACGTTTAAACAACGTCCCTCAGTTTGAACGGCCTGGTTTAGGCTCACTATGCCTAGAATGAGCATATACTTCCTATAGTCCCAAGTTTATACGCTGGCATCCTACTCACCAAAGGGCTGTAGAAGATGTGTGTGTAGCAGAGGGGGAAGGGAGGGAGGAAGGGGGGCTGCCTTAGAGAATGCCTTGGATGGTGACCCAGTCACGAGGGTAGCACCCTAAGGGATTAGCTCCTTATAAAGAAGATCCCTGACACAGACCCCATAAGGTTCACATCTGGGGACTAGAAGGAAGAGCCGCCTATACAGGAGGAAGCAGGGCCTTAGGAGACATTCTTTCCACCGCTGCTGTGAACTCCGAGTTCCCAGCCTCTAAAACGACAAGAAATTGTTTTCCTAAAGCTATTCACTGCGCACTGTCTCTAGTGTCCCAAGCTGACTGTGACCGCAATAAATGAGACAGCTTGGCGTGAACTCAGGCAAATCCTCCTTCAGAGGAGTCAGATACTGGGAAAAGCGTGTGAGCTCTGGTGAAAGAATCAGGCTCCTCAGGGGCTTAAACATTCAGAAGAAGGGTTGCCGATTCATCAGAGATTCTGTTTCTTCTCAGTCAAGAAGTTAATATTCATTAGTGTAAGCGTGACAGTTTTTGAAAAAAACGAACGTCACATTTTATGTGTGTGAGGGACGTTAAAAATCAACTGGCAAGTGAACTTTTTGACATTTTTCAAGTATTATTTCCTAACAAACATTTTCCCCTAAAAGATGTGTATGAAGATTAAAAGAATAAATTATTTCCAAGTTACACATGTTATGTTCAAAGTTTCAAAGGTTGATAGATGTTAATTTTGTATACCAGTCTTGAAGGTAATTTTATATTTTCTTTTCTTTTCTTCCTTCCTTCCTTCCTTCCTTCCTTTCTTCCTTCCTTCCTTCCTTCCTTTTTTTCCTTCTCTGTGTGTATGTGTGTGCACCATGTGAGGTGTGGGGAGAGACATGGAGACCAGAGGAGGGTTGCATGCGTGTCTTCGAAGTTAAGGTTCTAAACCCTATAGAGTTACACTGTGAGCAGCAATGTGCTCTGGTTTAGGCTTCAGTGTCTCATTCAGTGGTGGTCCCGGTCAGATGAGGACAGTTTGATTTCACTGGCAACGGGTGGGAGTGCAGAGCTCCAGCATGAATGGAAGAAACGAATCTACTTCAAAGGGAAAACAAGCACCCAAGAAGTCATCTGAGGAAAGGCAGGCAGGGATTAGAAAACATATTTTCACTCTTTTTCCAGACTCTTCCCAAAATTGAGATTTTTAGCTTTGGTTGACAGCATATGTTTAGCATTCCAGAATGTCATTATATAATTGACTTAATTGACAATTCCGGTGAGATTTCTGGCTATGAAAGCATTTCACATAAGCTGTGTCCTTTAGGACTGGAAGGTCCCTTTAAAAAAAAAAGTCCTCCTTGCAGTAACCACTTTCTTTCAGAAAGGCATTCAGACTGCCTAAAGGTAAATGGCTTCCCCAGAGTTACCTGGGGAAAGAGTCAGAGCAGAGGCGCCCTGTCATCTCCTCAGTGCTGTGCTGCCCTGCCTGGGGAATTTCCAAGGCTGTGAGTGAGGAAAACCTGTGCATCCTAAGTTTTCTAGAATTTCTGGTCTTATTTTCCCTTTGCTGTTTCCACCGACAGTTCCTCCTACACCTTTTGTGAAGCAGGAAGCAATGACACTACATACACACACACACACACACACACACACACACACACACACACATACACACCACCACCACCACCACCACCACCCCACACACACACACCTGCTCAGGATGCTCTGAGAAACTCTAAGGCCAGGAATGATGCTTTTAAAGGACAGATGAAAACATTTGTAACAACAGTCACAGTGACTGTTTATATTGTCTCCTGTGAATGGGCGTCCAGAGGTCACACCAGGAGTTTCACAAGGATGAACACATTCTATTATTATTTATTTGGTTGTCCTGGAACTTATGGTGTAGATAAACCTGATGACCTCAAGCTCACAAAGAGCCCCCCTGCCTCTGCCTCCCAATGGCTGGGATTAAAGATGTGTGCCACCGTGCCTGGCTAGCCCACTCCATTTTAAGGAAAATCCTTCTGCCCCGGGAAGCGCTCTGTCAGCTTTGCACTAGAGCTGTGGAGGCCATGCCTTATCTTGCTGTTTCATGATATCCTGCTTTTTCTTTCTACTTTTCCCCTCCAAACTACAGGTAACTCTCTGTCCATCCCTATGGCAAGCTCTGAACTCTCTTTCACCTTTTTGAGTGATGGGACACACCTATGTGAGGGTTGGACAGCAATTAAGAGAACTGGTTACTCTTCCCAAGGACCTAGGATCAAATCCCAGCCACCAGCTACAGGGCATCCAACCTCTTCTTCCAGTCTCCATGGCCACCAGGCACACAAGTGATGAACAGACACACATGCGAGCAGGACACCCATCCACATACATTTTTTTAAAAAGTAGAATGTGCACTATTTATAAGACAAACTTCAGAAACCACAGCCCAGCTTTGCAATTCTGATTCTATTTTTACAAGCAAACAAAAGAACACACAAGAAGGCCCTCGTTAATCTGCCTTGATGGATGTTCTCAGTTCACTGTGATATGGACGACTTTGTTGTTGTCCTGTAGCACAGCTGAGAAATCCCAGGCACCCAAATGGCCTGACCTACAACACTGATGTCTGGTTTTGAGCAAGGCCCTGTGGCAAGCAGATGCCCTGCCCCAAACTGGGTCTTTTTCCACAGAATTCAGTGATTTTATGAGAGGAGGGGAAACATGGCTGAGATAAACATTGACTTCCATCACAATACTTAGATAAATGATTTCCATCCCAATTTTTTTTTCAGTCTAAATAAATGCAGAAACAAAAGTTCTCACTTCTGGACTGCACTTGCCTTCAAGCCTAATGCAAGTCCTTTGACCTCCACTCGCGCACACTGTGGCAAACACCGAACTTCTATAGGCACACACACACACACACACACACACACACACACACACACACACACACACATATACACACACATATACACATACACACACATACACACACACATACACACACACACATACACACACACACATCCATTTCTTCAGATAATGAGAAAATTTTCTCTTTCATAACTGACATAGAAATATCTTACTGGTTGGAGTTCAAATAGACAATCATACAAGCCAATAAAGAACAGACTTCCTCTCATCTAAGAGATAAAATATCTTGGTGAATCGCTAATCCATTTAGAGTGATCACCCAACTTCTGATAATAAAAAGCATAATGGATTGAGCGAATGAGAAAATGTTAGGTTGACAGGAACATATACTTACGGTTTTAAACACAAATGCTTTACAGACGTCATTCTTTTTGGCTAAAGGACTCCTCCTCCACTGAGAGCTACATGAGAAAGCCTGAGGATTTCCCCAGCCTTGGGTGCTGGGATCCTGGTGCTCTGTGCAGTCCTGTGCAAAATGTGCTGCTCCGACACCTTGCCTATGGCTCATTGTCCCTATTAATAGAATTAGGCTGAATAAAATATAATCGTTGGAATAAATGAGTAGCTGTTCCTTGATTTAAAAGAAAGGGGCCACTCAAGTTCACATTGTTCATTCAGAAAAGGTAATTAGACAGATTTTCACATTTCTAATTTATTCACAATGTTAATTATATTAACTTGCTAATACTAGGAACTTTAGTTTGGTAAGATATGCTCATTTTGAAACCGGAGATTCATCCATCTGCATATACAAATGAAACTTATTTGAAAAGCTTCTTTTCATTCATGGTTTTTTATGTCATCGGCAAATGGTAGTTCTGCTGTGCTGTGTGCTGTGTGCTGTGTGCTGTGTGCTGTGTGCTGTGTGCTGTGTGCTGTGTGCTGTGCTGTGCTGTGCTGTGCTGTGTGCTGTGTGCTATGTGCTGTGCTGTATGCTATGTGCTGTGTGCTGTGTGCTGTGCTGCGCTGTGCTGTGTGCTGTGTGCTGTGTGCTGTGTGCTGTGTGCTGTGTGCTGTGCTGTGTGCTGTGTGCTGTGTGCTGTGTGCTGTGTGCTGTGTGCTGTGTGCTGTGTGCTGTGTGCTGTGCTGTGTGCTGTGTGCTGTGTATTGTGTGCTGTGCTGTGTGCTGTGTGCTGTGTGCTGTGTATTGTGTGCTGTGTGCTGTGTGTTATGTGCTGTGCTGTGTGCTGTGTGCTGTGTGCTGTGCTGTGCTGTGCTGTGCTGAGCTGTGCTGTGCTGTGCTGTGCTGTGCTGTGCTGTGCTATGCTGGGCTGTGCTGTGCTGAGCTGTGCTGTGCAACACACTTCCCCTGCCATCTCCAGCATAACCGAGAAGAATCTAATTCTGGTTTGAAGCAATTATTTTGGGGTTTTGCCAGAAATATTTCCTTCACATTGCATATATCTATGTACAGTCAAATAAATTACTTTATTAATATAATTTGTGGGTGAATAGCATTCAGTTGTTATAGGGAATTTCTAATAAGTGAGAATCTCAAAACGAATCATTTATGAGGTACATTTCATCACACTTACCACAGCAATTATCATTAAGTCTTTTTTAAACAAAAAATACATGCACTCATATTAGAAAGTAGATACAAATGTATATATGCATGTATGTATGATTGATGTAATATATAGACATATATTAATTTGTATTTTTATAATATCATCAATGTAGAACAAGGTATAATTTGGGCCTCCATCTAAGTTATTTTGAACTGCCTATTCATTTCTTTATTCTAATGGTTGATAGTAGTCACTATTGATTGAATTGTCACGGTTTCTCTTGCTGTGAAGAGACACCATGACCACAGCAACTCTTTTTTTTTTAACTTGCTAAGCTTTATTTCTTTTTTAAGTATATTTTATTAATTTATTCATATTACATCCCATTACTTGTATCCTCCCTCCCTCCCATTTTCCCTTTATTCCTCTCCCCTATGACTGTGACTGAGGGGGACCTCTTCCCCCTGTATATGCTCATAGGGTATCAAGTCTCTTCTTGGTAGCCTGCTATCCTTCCTCTGAGTGCCACCAGGCCTCCCCATCCAGGGGACATGGTCAAATACGGAGCACCAGAGTTTGTGTGAAAATTAGACTCCACTCTCCACTCAACTGTGAAGAATGTCCTCTCCATTGGTTAGAACTGGGTAGGGGTTCAAAGTTTACTACACGTATTGTCCTTGGCTGGTGCAATAGGCCCAGTTACTCAGACCACAGCAACTCTTATAAAGGAAAACACTTACTTGGGGCTGGCTTACAGTTTCCACCATCATGGTGATGTGTAGGCACTGAAGAAAGAGCTGAGAGCTCTACATCTTGATCTGTAGGCAACAGAAGCCACTGTGTATACATAGGGCATAGTTTGAACCCACCCCCATAGTGACATACTTTCTCCAACAAGGCACACCTACTCCAACAAGGCCATACCTACTCCAACAAGGCCACACCTACTCCAACAAGGCCACTCCCACTCCAACAAGGCCACTCCCACTCCAACAAGGCCATTCCTACTCCAACAAGGCCACAGCTCCTAATAATGCCACTCCCTATGGGCCAAGTACTCAAACGCATGAGGCTATCACAAATGGCAGAAAACTTTTAGTGTCCAGATCACTTATAATAGGGATGCCATGATACAGAACTATGGCATGTCTTTCTCTACTAGTGCCCAGCAAAGAAGATGATCCTTAGCAAGTGTGAAGGTTGGAAATTCTCTGGTACAGAAAGTGTCAGAGTTGTATGGATTGGGAATCATGAAAAAAACACCCCAAAACAAGCTTCATTACAGATTGAAGAGTGAGTTACTCCAGGAAAGGACAGAGTTTCTATGGGGAGAAAATGGGAATAAAAGCCCTGGGTATGAGAGAAGTAGATTATGTTCTAACACATTATCTGTTTATCCATTCATATTTGTAAAATGATTAATCTAGCTTATAATGATAGATACACAACTTATTAGCCTATAACATCTTATTAATTTAATGATGTAGCTAACATAAAATATACATATACACTCTATACAAATGTGGCATATCACAATCAAACTAAGCTCTTCCATTGTTCAAGCTGTTTTGCCTAACGGAAGTTTCTTTCAAATCTTATCTCCAACATTATAAATCTTCTATAATTTTAATTTTAAAGTCATGCTTCAATAGGGTTATAATGTTATTTACTTTTATTTCTTTCCTGCACCATTTTTCTTCTTTCAAGATTTAAACAAAATGGAAAGCATTTGGTTATAGAGTTTTAAATCATTTTTACATGAACTTGCAATTTCCTTTTTCTGTGGTGCTGTGGATCCAACATCAACAACTAGCAGAAGAAATGTAACCCCGGTGCTGATACACTGTCAGCTTTCATTCCTCTGTCAAAAGTTCACTTTGTCCAGTAGACCGTTCAGGTTCAGCACAGAGCCCCTTAAAGCAATTATCTATCTCCTAGCACAGAGTGGCCTTCACCTCCACAGTGGCAGACTCTGGAGACACACCCTTTTTCTAACTCTACCATTGTCCCCACCTGTTGGCACCTCTAGACTCCATGCTCCTGACATACACCTCGGTTTCTTTTTCAAATTTTCTTATATATTACTTCACTTATGATGTGTCCCCCCAAATAAGGTTAAATTTTAAAAGTTCTTTACTGAACACCCTTTTGAATTGCTAATATCCATCAATATTAACATACATCACAAATAAAAGCATAAGCCACCTTCTTTGTGTTTTGTCATTCATCACCCAACAAAAGCTTTTCTTGCTCTTATAATTCTTCAGAAATAACCAAGAACAAAGGAAGACATTTTTAAGATTACTGACATTCACATGACATGAAATTGGGACAATAAAATAAATAATTTAGGAAATGAGTTTGGTTAACAAGAGAATTTGGCTATCCTTCAGAGGATTAACGCAACCCTGAAGCAACATTATTTATGAGCACAAATACCTGTGCTTGTCACTGCGTGAAGTCTGGCAGATTCTGACCAAATAGTACCCAGGATATGAAACAAACATTGTAAGTGGGCTTTTTGTTTTTAGAGACAATTCACCTAAAGTCACTACAGAAAATATGAGGTTTCATTTTTTAAATTTAAAAATAAAATAATGATTGTATTTATTATTTATTATACAAATAAGAACATAGGTTTTTCACAAACTTTATCTTCTTTTTTGTTTTTCTTTTTGAGGGGAGAAATAGGGAGCAGAATAACAGGGTATAAACTATATGCTTGGGTAACTAGGAATGGGGGCTCTAACTAGTGGGGAGAGGAGGGCGATGAATACAGAAGAAGGAGGGAGGAAGGTCACATAATGTACGGATGTCTGGAAAGTTCTATGGAGATAAATACAGAAGAAGGAGGGAGGTAAAATAATGTAAGGATGTCTAGAAAGTTCTATGGAATTATACTATCACCTATTGAACGTTTGAAAAACACCTATAATACATTTAAGTCTGTGTATAAATACACATTTATAGCTAAAATGACAATTTCTCATCTGGGATAGCAATGCTCCCTCAAAATCCATTGAATATCTAACAAAAACCCCAATGCCAGGCATGAGAAGCCATCTTTGGAGTTATTGGTGTGGGCTGTCCAAGAAACTCTCCAAATATTATGGTTCATTGTTATTACCTTGGTTGGTCCACAGAGGTGGAGGGTAACTTCCTGTTACTGAAAAGGCTCAGAATTTCCTAAACTATAAATGACCTGAAAGCTTCCTCCCTGAGAACTAGCTTTCGTGATACTTGAGGGTACCATGCAAGCTTCCAAAAGAGGGAAGCAACCAACAGTCCACCCAGCTATGATACCTATGAACCACAAGAACTGGCGTGGTAAAATAAAGCTGAGGGTGCAGTAGTGGCACACATGCCTTGGTGGTAACCAGTGGTCTTTAATTGGGCATAAGACCCACCTGAGAAGAGGGGGAACCATGGCTGATACCAAAAACCTAGCTTACTACTTGGGGCTATTGAGGTCACAAGTCTTAAAGAATCTATAACCACCATTTTACTAGAGCAGCATAGCCCCTAACTATATGCTAAATGTTGGTCTTTATACCCATAGATAAGTGTAGTTCTTACTCCTCATCAAGGAAACTTCTCTTAGCAACAGAAGGAACTACAACCAATCCAATTGCAATACAAGACAATTGTAGAGGCCAGTCTCCAATGACACATCTACCGTACAACCTCACCTACGGCCCTAGGGCTGGTTAAAGAACAGAGGGTGGAAAGATTGTAAGTGCCAGGGGGATAGAGAATTTGATGTGAGACTGTGTCTCTAGGAATGTCAGAATCTACACCTATAAAGTCTCACGAGCATGCCTACTTAACCATGAGCTAAGCAAGAGCAGCATCAACAGGCACTCTACCGTGCATCGGGGAAGGCTCCCTAGGTCTCATCCACACACAGAGAACTACTAGCAAGTAAGGAATGCCAAGAGCAAGAGGAATCATCTCCCTACAGAACAGCACATCAATTAGCTATCCAACAGCGAGTGGTCAGCCCCGAATAACATGCATACGAGTACCGTTATACAGACTGACCACGTTGTCTTTATATGTTTAGGAATATTTACATATATGTATATCACAAGAATTAAAGAAAAAAAATGGCTGTGAACTTGAAAACCAGCAAGAAGATGGGTACATGAGAAGGTTAGGAGGAAGGAAACAGAAGGGGGAAAATGATGCACTTATAATCCCCAGAAAATTTAGAGTTGTGTCTGTGTGTGGATATCTAAGTATATGGGTGCCAACGGAAGCCAGAGGAAGAGTGTCAGACTGTTAGGGTCACCTGGAGCTGGAATTATAGGCTGTTGTGAGCTGCCTGGTGTGAATACCGGAAATAGGTTCTCTGGAAAAACAGTACACACCGAGCCATCTCTTTAGCCCTCTCTTCTGTTTTTTGTTTGTTTTCTTTTGTTTCCTTGCATGTGTGCATGTGTATGTGTCTAAACTCCTAGATATTCACAATCAGTCACAAAATTGTAATTCTCATGGGAATAGAGACTTTAACACACAGACGTATTTATAACTCCCCACACTTCAGTGCGCCCAGCCTATGCTCTGATTGTGGCTGTTCCAGGAGAAACCACAAAATTCAAAGACACAAGATCTTTCTTCCTCAGCAAAAACAAAAATTACACACAAGTATTTCTTGGTCATTTATTTTTATTAGGAAGCCCACTAGGGCATTTGACATTTCTGAATTGAGTTAATAAAAAAATATATCAATCTGGTTTTGACAAAAAGTCATCAAATAGAACTATTTTCTGAGCAATTATCTTAGAGTAATTCAGTGGGCCATCTTTCCGTATCCTGTCTCCCAGAACATATACTTCCAGCACATGCAGGGTTGAGGAAAGCCAGATGACCTCTGATACAGTCTGCTACCTCTAAGATGTAATTTTCATCAAGTGTTCAAAATCAAACCCCCCAGGAAAGAAAAATCATGTGCTCACTATATTTATCAGCAAATCCAAAATATGTTTCAGATGTATTTTCAAAGCTTTTAAGTATTTTCTATTAAATCTGTACAACTTGTTACACATAATAACCAAGAAAAATTTTTGGATAATGAATGAATAACAAAATGTTGAATAAATGATTTGGATATTGAAGGATAGAAGCATTATTAGAACTTATTTATTCACAGCCCATTACCCACCTGGAAGATTCTAGGGAGCCCTGCTGTTGTATGCAGAAAAGGCTTCACTCAAGTTACAAATCCAGCTTTCTTCTCTCGGTCATGTAACATGACAAGCTCAAAGCGCGTTACTGAAGTACAAATTCACTGTTAAATTAATTGTCAGTGTGAAAACAGTAATATAGAGCCCATAAGCAAAAAAAAAGATCTCACTTAGCTCAGGGACCATCATAATATAATGGATGGTTTTGTTATTACGTGTTCACTAGTGTGTGTGTGTGTGTGTGTGTGTGTGTGTGTGTGTGTGTGTGTATTAAAGTCGCATTTTCAAGATGCCCAGCTTAGTATGTGTATGCTGAGGCCTGAACTTTGGCTCCCATAATTGTGCAGCCAGCACAAAACCACCACTGATCAATTCCCATAGCCCCATGTTACCTTATTCTTTGGAGAAAAGGTCTCTCACTGAATTGGGAGCCCAGTAGCTAGACTGGACTAGCTGGCCATGAGCCCTGCAGAGCCTCCTGTCTCCTGTTCCCTAGAGTCAGGGTTGCGAATGCACATGCTTGTGCTTGGCTCCTTTTGGGAGTGTTGGGTTCCTTCAGTTGTGTGAGAGCTTGTGACCAGCCGAGATGCCCTCCCACGCCGTCACCAGTTATTCCTACTATTGCTGTTTACTTACAGTGACACAGAGTATGCTGCTTGTCTGAATGATGATGTAAGTCACCTATCTCGTGTCACTCTGGTAATAATAAATAGCATACAATCTTCTTGCTTTGCTTCCAAGGGGGCTGTTAAATATGAAATCTACAATACCAGGCAACAGATGTGATATGGAGAAGTTTATTATAGGAGCATGGGAGAGCAGAGAAGTGAGAGGAACACGGGAGAGAGAGAGAGAAGAGAGAGAGAGAGAGAGAGAGAGAGAGACAGAGACAGAGACAGAGACAGAGACAGAGACAGAGACAGAGACAGAGACAGAGAGACAGACAGAGAGAGAGACAGAGACAGAGAGAGTACAAGAGAAGGAGAGGGGAACAAGAGAGGGAGAAAGAGGAAAAAGAGAGAGATGAGAGTGGAAGAGGAGCAAGAGAGAGAGGGGAGGTGGGTTTTCCCTTTTTGTATTCCTGGGCAGGGGCACGCCTAGTGGCAGGCAGGTAATGACGTCTTAGGTTGCTAGGCAGACTGGGCACATGCTATCAGGGTCACACAAAGCTATGGGTTCAATCCCCAGTACCACATAAATCAAGTATGATGATGCTTGCCTCTACTCTCAGCTCTCATGAAGGTACAATCAGGAGGATCAGGACTTCATGTCATCCCCAGCTTTATAATGAGTATGAGACAAGCCTGCTTCAAAACAAAACTAAAAATAAGCAAGAAAATGAATAAATACATACTACAGGAGATATTTTAGCACACATACACACACACCAGTGTTGGAGAAGACATCTCAGTCTATAGTCTATATGTTTATATACACTACAGGAAGACAGACATGACCATCTTGGTAGAGGCACAGCTTACCTGGCAAAGCATCTGTTGACTGCTTGAGGCTGAACTTGGCACTCCTCTGTGTTTTCCTCCAGGCATCACATGAATATTTCAGGATCAAAGCACCACTATGTTAGCACTAACTTTCTGAGCAAATGCCCACACAGTGTTGACCTTGACTTTTTCTCCCTGGGCTCCTCCATGGGCAGCAAAGCTCTGGGGCATCTCAGGCTTATTCAATAAGGACATGAATGTATGTGGCTGTGAGTGGGCAACAGTGGGGCAGATTTAAATGACTCATTTGCATATGTATTTAATGCCATTTGCTTTTTAATTATTGAAGCGATTGCTCCTACATTTTGCTAAAGGCAATGGTCCCTGGTCAACCATAATTGTCCATTGACACGGCGATAAAAGATTTACACAGCATTTTCCTCAAGATAATTTCACGACAAATGCTACAAAACTGTTGGTTTGATGTTGGCCTGGGGTTTTAGATAAACGGGGCTCTTATAACAGTTAAATCAACCTTAAATTTCATTATTTTAGATCATGATGAAGTTGATCTGCTAGTCAATCAAGAGGAGGCAAGCAAAGTTTAGCTTACAAACCTCAGAGTTACACCAGGAGAATTCAAAAGCCTGAACAGTTTTGTGATTTAAATCTTCTGTGGGCAGAATTCAGAAATGTTTATTACTATGTATACAATGCTAAATACTCAATAATCCAGGTGTAATTTCTTTTAAAATCTACATATAAATTCATTTTAGCTCTATAACCTAATAGCACACTATACAGGATTTCCAATTAATCATTCAAAAAATGATTCTACAGAATTAGCATCATTATTAGTTGATACCCTCATTAGCTAATGAGTTCATTTCCATTTACACCTGTAGGGTGCAAAAGGAATTTGGCCATGTTCTGAGTCAAGAGAAGGTTGTAATTTGAATATCTATGGTTTACTTCTTTAAGTGAAATGTAAATTTGAATAGCTTGACCTAATTACATATCATTTAAAAGCTCTGAAAAAATATTTGAAACACATTTATAACATTTCCCATATGCTTACATATTTATCTCTTTGTGACAGTACAGAACTTTCTATCTTAAAATAGATGCGAAAAACTAGAAAGCTCTAGTTTTAACCTGCTTTCTTCAAAAGTGCAGAAAACACTGTAATGAGAATTCTGAAGTTTCAGCTATTAAAACCAGGGAAATCTTGAAATTTGAAGGCAAATGGATGGAACTAAAAATGACCATCCTGAGTGAGGTAGCCCAGACCCAGAAAGGCATGCATGGTATATATTCATTTATAAGTGGGTATTAGCCCAATATAGATGTCCTCTGAGAGACTCCACCCAGCAGGGGACTGGCACAGATGCTGGCACTCACAGCCAAACTCAGGAGGAGTGCTGAGAATGCTATGGAAGAATGAGGGGATGGAAGGTACCACAGGGTTCAGGAGTCCTACAAAGAGACCATCACGGCCTGCAGATCTGACAGAGGGAGAGTCTGTACAAACTGTTGCACCAACCAAGGACAATACATGCAGTGAGCCTAGACCCACCATTCAGATATAGCCAATGAACAGCTCATTCTCCGTGGTTGGGGGGGGGGGGGAGGCAGGGACTGCCTCTGACAGGAACTCTGGTGTCTCTGGTTTGATCACTTCCCCTTTGGTGGAGAGGCACAGAAGAAGGTGATACAGGCTATCTGGATGAGAGCTGATCGGCTATGGGCACATGGTGGGGGAAGAGGTCCCCTTCTGTCAGAGGACTAGGGGAAGGGAAGAGGGTGGAAGAGGGAGGGAGGGTGGGAACAGGAGAACACAGGCAAGGAGATAACAATCAGGATGTAATATCAATAAATTATAATAAATTTTTTAAAGAAGCAGTTTCTTTGGTTCTTAAAGACCATGAGTGTGTGTGTGTGTTCATACAGCTCAGAAGAGGGTCCGATCTTCTGAGGCTTGAGTTACAAGCAGTATTGTCAGCCACCCTACATGAATGCTGGAAACCAGCTCTGAGGACTCTGCAAGAGCAGTATATACACTGGTTCTAAGCCAGTGGTTTTCAACCTGTGGGTCATGACCCTTCTGGGGGTCAAATGACTCTTTCATAGGGTTTGCTTAAGACCATCAGAAAACACAGCTATTCACATTACAGTTCATAACAATGGCAAAATTATAGTTATGAAGTAGAAACGAAAATAATTTTGTGGTTGGGGGCGTCACCACAAGGTGAGGAGCTGTATTAAAGTTTCACAGCATTAGGAAGGTTGAGAACCACACTCTAAGCCATCTCTCTAGTCTCGGAAGTTTTATTTATTTATTTATTTATTTATTTATTTATTTATTTATTTGAAAAACTATTTTAGAGTTGCAGGAGATGCTATGAGGTGGAATGCCCTCTGTCCCTTTTCCTCCCTTCTGAGCTTAGGTAAACTCAGTACCATGTCCAGGACTGATGATTCTTCAGGGGGTCTTATCCATCTGTCTACCATGAGAAGACCAGAGATTTGATCTGGAAATTTCAGTGACACTTGCAAAAGAGCAGAGCAACTGCAGTGACTGAAGCACTCCAGTGGCCTTTGCTTCTGTCTCTCCTCTTGTTTGTGTTTATTTCCCGTTGACACTTTCCTAGATTAACTCATAGAAATATTTAATTTAGCTACTCTATTGTCTTTAATTTTATATTTATTTTGTCCAGTGCTGTAGGTGAATATTTTATACGTATATCATAGTGTTATTTCCTAAAATGGTTCTTCAGACTTGTAACAAAATTGTTTCCTTATGCACAAAGCATTCTGAAAACCATTTACTCTTCATGTGCCCCTGGCATTCATGTTGCATTTTATTCCATTTACAGCGTAGTTTTCATTTCCCACACATGGTCATGCAGAAAGCAGAGAAATTAAAAGCAAAGAGAATTTTAAAATATTTTCTAAATTCTCTTTTAACAGAAGATAATAAGCTTGGATATATTTTAAATCCTGTGTGTGTTTCTATAACAGAATACCTAAGACTAATTTCCTCATAAAAGCAACTGTTTTATTTCCTTCATAAGTTTGGTTCCTGCAGGGTCATAGTGCTGTCAAGCTGCTTAGACGCCTGGCTGAGGGTTAGCACAGCAGAACTAGTGTCAAGGGAAAGTCAAGAGCAGAAATTGCTTGTGTGGGAAAAGAAAGAGACAGAAAGAGTACCAGCAGACCTGGATCACTGCGTTATAACATTCTGTTCCCATGGAAACAAACCTACTCCAGAGGCAACCTGTTTCTGAAGTCCAGCGACAGTCTGTTCCTCGGGGTGCAGCTCCCGTGACCTCCTATTACCCACCTCTAAGCCCCTCATCTGGAAGTTTCCACCATTTCATTTCAGTACCATCGTCCTGCAGAGTGAAGTTCCCACAAAAGAACCTGCCAAGGACAAGGACATAAGACGTCCAAATGGTAGCAGTATTCATAGGAGAAAGGGATTACAATGAAATCCCGAAAGGAACTGGGTGAGGCAGACCTTAATTCCAGCACTAATCAGGCAGAGGCAGGAAGATTGAGAGTTCAAGGCTAACCAGGAACTGCAGAGTAAGGCCATGCCCCCCTCCAAAAAAAACAAACAAACAAACAAACAAACAGAATAAAAACAGAAGAGAAAGAAATAGAGAAGAGGAAAAGAGATGAGAAGAAGAGAGGGAGGGAGAGACAAAGCTAAACTTGTTTTAGAGTGAGTTCTGTCACTAGCAAATTTTCAGCTCACTATTCTTTTCTCCTTTTTTTTCTTTCCTTAAAATGGCATTTGATATTAAACATTGATGGATATAATTTTAATGGAGTAAAATTCATAAGAACTAGAATGGACTGCTGATGTGCAGCTGAGAATCCTCCTGTAAGGGAGGCCCTTCAATGTGAAATCCCACGTGCTGTAATTTCCTAATACAAGTAATATCCAAACCATTAAAGCAAAACTTTGTGCTTTATATAAATTCCATGTCATTAACATTCAGAGCATTGGTGGTTTTGCTACTTTCATTGCTACTTTCATTGTTAAATAGATGATCTTTATCCACAAAGTTCTCTTTTCAGAAAAAAGTAGTTTCACCAAAACAGTACCCATTCATTATTGCTTATAAAATGGAAACAAAAAGTTCTACACAAGAATGGTCAAGTGTGGTAAGTAGTTAAACAACATTCTCTTGTTAGGAGGTGTGGATCCCTGAGTTCAAGGCCAGCCTGGTCTAAAAAGCACAGACCTGGCCAGCCAGGACTACAAAGAAAAAGCTTGTCTCAAAAACAAAATAAAACAATCCAAAAAAAAAAAACCCAACAACACAAAACAAAAAACAAAGCAAAAGAAAACAAACAAAAACTTTTCTTTTTACAAGCACAGTGAGCTATGACCAATCACTTTACATGTATTTAATGAATTCCAAAGAAGGATGCGAAATCAGTGGTTTCACGTTCAAATAAAACACCCAACTGTTGGTCATCAGCAAACTGTCCGGCTGAAGCTGTAAGGGCTACTGGATTTTAAGCTTTGGGAATTAAATTTTCCATGTCCAATCATGGGTTGAAGTGTTAAATGTAGTTTCAAAGTAAACTGGACATATGCTTTACCCTGAGAGCACAAAACTATAAAGAAAAATATAGAAACACTCTTCTCAATGATTTCAGGCAGAATAAACATGTGTATCCTGGCTGAATCTTCTGTCTCAGAACAGGATATTAATATGAAAAATAAAAATAAAATCAAAATGTTTTCAAAGGTTGGAAAACACTGGGCAAGGGCTGTGGTTGTAGCCTGACTTGCTGAGCAATAGTGATACTAGTTTATACATCAAATATTCATGGGAAGGCTACATATCATACACTCCCAGTGTCTGCTTTGGAGAAGTATGTCAATGCCAACATCTCCCCACAGTGTAAATTACATAGGAACAGTAAATCTGTTGGAAGGGAAAAGTGGAGAAGAGCTTTGAACTCATTGGCACAGGAGACATCTTCCTGATCAGAAAACCAACAGCTCAGCTCTGTGATCAACAATTAACGAATGAGATCATGAAACTGAAAAGCTTCTGTAAGGCAATGGACACTGTCAACAGAACAAAGCAACAGCCTACAGACTGAGAGAAGATCTTCACTAACCCTACATCCAACAAAGGGCTAATATCCAAAATATATAAAGAACTCAAGAAATAAAACATCACTAAACCAAATAAACAATTTTTTAAAATGGGGTATAGAAGTAAACAAAATTATCAACAAAGAAACACAGAATATCTGAAAAGCACTTAAAGAAATGTTCAACATCCTTAGTCATCAGGAAAATGCAATACAAAATGACTCTGAGATTCCATCTCACACCCATTAGAATGGCTAAGATAAAAAAACTCAAGTGACAGCACATGCTGGTGAGGATGTGGAGAAAGGGGAACACTCCTCCATTGCTGGTGGGACTGCAAACTTCTACAACCACTTTAGAAATCAATCTGCCACTTTCTCAAAATATTGGGATTAGTGTTACCACAAAACACAGCTATACCACTCCTGCGTATATACCTGAAAAACTGTTCCACCATACAACAAGGACATTTGTTCAGCTATGTTCACAGGAGCTTTATTCATAATAGCCAGAATCTGAAAACAACCCAGATGTCTCTCAACCAAAAAATGGATAAAGAAACTGTGGTACATTTACACTATGGAATACTACTCAGCTATTCAAAACAAGGAAATGTTGAGATTTGTAAAGAAATGAATGGAACTAGAAATGATCATCCTGAGTGAGGTAACCCAGACCCAGAAAGACACGCATGGTATGTACTCACTTATAAGTAAGTGGATATTAGCCCAACATAGACGTCCTCTGAGAGACTCCACCCAGTGGGGGATTAGGATAGAAACTGGAACTCAAGCTGGACTCTGGGAGCTGAGAGTTATATGTGTGTGTGTGTGGGGGGGGGGAACTGAAGGACTCAGAGGGTTCAGGAGCCCCACAAGGAGACCATCAAGGCCAGTGGATCTGGACCCAAGGGGACCAGCACCAACTGTTGCACCAACCAAGGACAATGCATGCTGAAGGAGAGATAAACCTGTTTTCACTACGATCCCAAGTGTGGGATCAGAACAGTCTTGTGAGAGAACAGGTGAGGTTAATCCACTAGAAGACTAACCACCTCGTGCAGGAGCTTGATTGTTGCCAGCTGAAAAGGTCCTATGAGCAGACTCTGGAAGGAGACGTATAAATGAGCCCAGAACTGGAGGAGGGGGCCATTGCAGACTTTGGATAGTTTTGGCTGTTCATCGCTCCAGTTTGAGGTGCTCCTAGAGAGAATCACTCGAGGGAAGGCTTCTGTGCTCCAGCTCCTGCTGAGGTTCCAGGTTCTGGTTACTCCAGGCTCCAGCAGAAGAAATCCTGCTGACTACGCCAGGAGAATCATTCCTCGGAACTGATATCCTTACAGTTTTGTTGTGGTGTTCTTTAATCCTCATTTACTATCGTTTTGGTTAGTCGGGTTATAAGTGACATACGATCAGCTAATAAAAAATTGTTGTAATAAAAAATATTGGTTAAGAAAAGTGGTGCCTCCTACTTACTCACTTCCCCTTTAGTGAGTGGGGAGGCCTGGCAGGCACACAGAGGAAGGGGATGCAGGCTATCCTGTTGGGACCTGATAGGCTGTGGTCAGACAGTGGGGGAGGAGGGCCACTTCTGTCAGAGGTCCATTCTCCATAGATTCAGAACACGGGTAAGTAGGGAATCGGTTTCACAGCCTCACTATATAATCTGCCCTCAAAAATTCCTCAGCTTGGGTATCTACCACACTTAATCCTCAGCTCAGTTATCCCAGAATCTACATCAGTAAGTAAAGCCACTTCTGATCTGGGATTGGTCCTGGAGGAGGGAGGGTGTTTTAGAGCTTCAGGAATAATTCCACCCTCCCCTTCCTCTTTCCAGTGGTGGCATTCAAGTTAGCCCCTCAAGCCTATCTCAGCATCACCAGAGTTTGTTGTATCTGCTTGTTTGTTAAGGATCACAGCCACTATGTCTGCAGTGCAACTCCTAGAGTTAAAGCTCAGAAGACATCTTGGAGGAGAGGAAGGGAAGATTGTAAGAGACACAAGGCCAGGGAATTTGCTATCAGGTAGTGTCTTCTAGAAATGTCAGCCAAGTACACCCATGAAATAGCAACAATATGGTTGCCCACACAAGACTTGCACAATACCAACAGCAGTTGAAATATCAGCGTAGATGGGAGAGATCTCCCAAGGCTCCAGACCTAGGTGCAAGCAATTAATGACTGTTAAGGGAGGGAAAATCTGTCTTCTCCAGGGAGGACCATCCTGACAGGTTATCCAGTCCCAAGAAGTCAGCTTTAAACAAAAATACACATATACACAAGCAATAATAAATTAACTCAGGAGGTTGTATGCATATATATGTATAAATAAATACATAATAATTAGAGGAGCCTTCCTCTTGGCCATGAGTTTGAGAAGCTTTGGGACAATAGAAGAATTTGAAGAAGATAAAGACATACATAGAAATTATGTAAAGACAGTGCTTTTGTTTGAAATTCTCAAAGAAATTAATTAAATTAATAAGAAGAATCAGATTCAGTTTTGCTTATATGAGCTACAGCACTTTTTTTAACCTTAATTTTTTTTAATTTTTTAATTTTATTTTATGTAATAAGAGCTACAGCACTTTTATCATTGCTCTAAGATCTTTCTGCCAAAATATAGGAAATGTGAACTGTCCTTTTGATTTCGGGCCAAACACTCTACCTGGTTCATCTATCTCCTCTCAGGGAGGTTTCTGTTTATATTTAACTTCTTTGGGTTTTCTTAGAAAAAGACTGCTTTGCCATAGTGACTGCTCAGCTCCGTTCCTATTTATAAATGCTAGTAGCAGGTTAATCCCAGCAGTGAGGGAGACAGAGGCTGGAGGATCCCTGTGAGTTTGAGGCCAGTGCTCTACAAAGTGAGTCTAAGACAGCCAGGTGCTACACAGAGAAACCCTGTTTTGAAGAACAAAACAAAACAAAAGATACAAAAATGCAAGTGGCACCCTTTCCCTATGTGAAGTCCTAAGCACCCCATCTCCTGAACTCTGGATCTGCGCGTCCCTGTCTCCTCCTTCAAGTCTCAGATGCCCCCCCCATGGATTCTCATCTCTCTGTTCTACAAAGGTTTTTCCTGTCTTGACTTCCTCAATTTTTCCAGACCATATAATAACATCAACCCATCTGTGATCCAAAAATCTAAGTAAAGTTCAGTTACCAATAATTCCAAAACAAAGCTAAATGCAACATTGCCAAGACTTCTTTCAGGTGTCTTCAGAGACTGAATCATTTTATTGCATGAAATAAATAATACTACTATGTTTAGGACATGTAGAATGGGAGAGAAGAGCCTAGAATTAGAACCACTCAGTGTAGCAAAGGATGTGAATGCACTGGACAAAGTGTGTGCTAAAGGCAAGCAGCTCAGTCTAGGAAAGTGAAACACGAGACAGATGTGAAAACACTAAAAACCACAGTAGGGGATCTGAAAGTAAAAAGTGAACTTGAGCTTGCACAAATATTTTAGTTTACCTTAACAAGAAGATTCTTGCTATCTCTGCATCGGTTCCTACAGCTCCCTCTGTTCCCCACTGACTTGGGAAGAACAGATGATATGAAAAACTAGAAATCACTTAGAAGGAGGACCCTAAAACTCAAACAAGGGCTCAAAGAAATGGCTCAGCAGTGAAGAGTATGCACTTCTCTTGCAGAAGACCTAGGTTGGGTTCCCAGCGCTTATGTAGGATGACTCATAGTCACCTATAACTCCAGCTCGCAGAGATCTGATACCTTCCTCTGGCAACTAGTGGAACCTGTACTCATGTGCACATACCCACACACAGATGCTCACAGACATAATTTAAAAACATGCAAGAGAAAAAAAGTAACAGCAATCTTATTTACAAAACATGCACAGGGTAAAAAAAAAAAGCTGCCTGCTAAAAGTAAATTTTATTACTGTGGTGGTTTGAATTGGGATGGTTCTCATAGACTCGTAGGTTTGAAAACTTGGTTGTCAGTGATAGAACTGTTCTGGAAGGGTTAGGGGGTGTGGCCTTGTTGGAGGAGGTGCATTGCTGGGGGCAGGATTTAAGGTTTCAAAATCCCGTCTCATTAACGGTTAGCTTTCCTTGCCTCCTTCTTCAGATCAAGATGTACATACTCAGCTACTGAGCTAGTCCCAGGGCTGCCTGGTTGCCATGGACTCCACCCCTCTTAAACAATGAGCAACAAATTGAAAGCTTTCTTTTTATACCTAATCTTGGCCATGATGTTTTAATAATAACAACAGAAAAGTGACCAAGACAATTACCAAAAGAGGATCTTAGTGACTTCTCTCTTTACACTCACATCCGCTGTGGGAATCTGCAATCACCACCCTCGTGAGTGGATCATTAAGGCCACTGCCGTCCCCCAGGTCCTACTGAGCCCTCAAGAGTATACACACACACATGGGCTCCCTTCTCCCCATGTGCCCTGGAGCACAACAGAGACAAGAAAAATAGGATAGCTTTGGGAATCA